>NC_092645.1:64229835-64438859 GCF_039555335.1 Amphiura filiformis | reverse complement strand
TGGCCGTGTCATTAAAAAAAACAAAAATCGATGCTTTTTAACCAAACAGATGACAAGAATCTTAAGATTTGGTATATAAAACAAATATTGACTGCTTTTTATTCGGGACATGGTTAAATTATAGGCCACAGATCTCAAAACCATGACTATGACCTCGGCTCACGCCTCGGGCATAGTCATGGTTTTGAGATCAACTTGGGCCTATAATTTTAACCATGCCCCTCATAGCAGTCAATATTTGTATACTATATCCTGATCTTACTACTATACATAGCCATGAAAAAAAACCATTTACAACATCAGTAGTGATCTTATTGACCTCCATGTTGGGTGTGCCACACTGAGCCACTTACCTTAGGAGTACTAGCAAAGTTAAGAAGGTTGTCTATAAGAGTCTGTTCCCAAGCCAGAGTATCTTCATAGGGTTCACCATCACCCTCATCAGTGGTGATCTTATTGACCTCCATGTTGGGAGTAGGTGTGCCACACTGAGCCACTTACCTTAGGAGTACTAGCAAAGTTAAGAAGGTTGTCTATAAGAGTCTGTTCCCAAGCCAGAGTATCTTCATATGGTTCACCATCACCCTCATCAGTGGTGATCTTATTGACCTCCATGTTGGGAGTAGGGGTGTCACACTGAGCCTCTTACCTTAGGAGTACTAGCAAAGTTAAGAAGGTTGTCTATAAGAGTCTGTTCCCAAGCCAGAGTATCTTCATATGGTTCACCATCACCCTCATCAGTGGTGATCTTATTGACCTCCATGTTGGGAGTAGGGGTGTCAGATTGAGCCTCTTACCTTAGGAGTACTAGCAAAGTTAAGAAGGTTGTCTATAAGAGTCTGTTCCCAAGCCAGAGTATCTTCATATGGTTCACCATCACCCTCATCAG
The DNA here is from genome assembly GCF_039555335.1 of Amphiura filiformis. Taxonomy (NCBI): domain Eukaryota; kingdom Metazoa; phylum Echinodermata; class Ophiuroidea; order Amphilepidida; family Amphiuridae; genus Amphiura; species Amphiura filiformis. The sequence continues at coordinate 64,437,970 of NC_092645.1, read as the reverse complement.
TAGTGATCTTATTGACCTCCATGTTGGGAGTAGGGGTGTCAGATTGAGCCTCTTACCTTAGGAGTACTAGCAAAGTTAAGAAGGTTGTCTATAAGAGTCTGTTCCCAAGCCAGAGTATCTTCATACGGTTCACCATCACCCTCATCAGTGGTGATCTTATTGACCTCCATGTTGGGAGTAGGGGTGTCAGATTGAGCCTCTTACCTTAGGAGTACTAGCAAAGTTAAGAAGGTTGTCTATAAGAGTCTGTTCCCAAGCCAGAGTATCTTCATATGGTTCACCATCACCCTCATCAGTGGTGATCTTATTGACCTCCATGTTGGGAGTAGGGGTATCAGATTGAGCAGCATCCCTGCTAGCCTAAGTGACAAAACAAGTATGATTAAAATAACACTATAATATTTACAGTAATTCCTTGGCCAAACTGGAACATGCGTGTTACGTCCATGTAGCGTACTAAGCGTGCACGCAATAGGCGTGTGTATGCTTTCTTCTGTACCGTGCTATATTCGCGTGTGTTTATTGCGGAGCCACTAGCATTTATAGCGTTCCAGTTTGGCCAAGAAATTACTGTAAATATTATAGTTATTTACATGCTTTACCCATGCTCACAAGCTCCGGTATGTTATTCTGAAGGGCGGCTGTTAACAGTTGGGGTCAATTTCACTAATGTACAGCACTTTAAATAACCCACTGTAAATTAGTCAAAAATATCATAACCAATGTTTACTCTGCCTGGGTAATAATTAAATGTTCGAAATGAAGCATATTTTCCAAACTTGGCCATGTTTCACTCATATCCACTGTTTACGCTCTCTGGAAATTAAGTGTGTTAATTGAAGCATTTTTTTCCCAAATTGGCCCAAGTTTGGCTCAAGTTCATTAATAACAAGCATCGAAGCAGCATCAACGGTTGATCCAAAGATTGAACAAATTCGGTTCTGGTGCCTAACCCCATTGGGATGGTTGAATAAACAGTTACAATTTATTGAAATACTTAAATCATAGACTAATACAGACCAATCACCAACGGGTAAAATCCCAGCATCACCCATATAATAAGCGTCAATCGTTCCAGAGAAACAAAACTGCAACACGCATACCATATATTTTCATGGGAAGACACGCAACAGTCTATCACATATCGCAAAGGCAGGCAATGCTGGTGTGAATTGTGAGACACAGTGGCGTAGTCAGGGGCAGACTGCCCCCCCTCAACACCAAAATCCTGACATGCACATACAACTGAACGATCTGCCCTCACGAATATGCAAGATTTCACAGCATACAAAGCTTTGGTTGTTGGTTGATAGTCTGTATACTTTCTAGTCTGTGACTCACCACTCTCCATGCGTTAGCTACATAATGATGCAACCCATACGGTTGTAAGACTAGTAATCCCTCCGATGTACTATAGAACTGCCGGCATACAAATAGAAAGGCACCAGTCACGGCTGGGGAGGGCTGAGTGCTGAATTCTGAGCTGTCTAAGGCCTTCTTGGCAAAGTTTGAAATGGCGTGGATAGCTGCTAACCTGTGGTAAAAAATTGAACATTTTATGTTGACTGAATATTAAAGCTATTGATATATAGCTATGGGATTGTATGTGGTCAAAGGCACCAATCACAGCTGGCATGGGGAGGGTTGATCGCTGAATCCTGAGCTGTCTAAGGCCTTCTTGGCAAAGTTTGAAATGGCGTGGATAGCTGTTAATCTGTGGTGAAATATTGAACATTTATGTTGACTGGATATTAAAGCTATTGATTTATAGCTATGAGATTGTATGTGGTCAAAGGCACTAGTCACCGCTGGCATGGGGAGGATTGAGTGTTGAATTCTGAGCCATCTAAGGCCTTCTTGGCAAAGTTTGAAATGGCGTGGATAGCTGCTAATCTGTGGTGAAAAATTGACAATTTTATGTTGACTGGATATTAAAGCTATTGATTTATAGCTATGAGATTGTATGTGGTCAAAGGCACTAGTCACCGCTGGCATGGGGAGGATTGAGTGTTGAATTCTGAGCCATCTAAGGCCTTCTTGGCAAAGTTTGAAATGGCGTGGATAGCTGCTAACCTGTGGTGAAAAATTGAACATTTTATGTTGACTGAATATTAAAGCTATTGATATATAGCTATGGGATTGTATGTGGTCAAAGGCACCAGTCACGGCTGGCATGGGGAGGGTTGAGTGCTGAATTCTGAGCCATCTAAGGCCTTCTTGGCAAAGTTTGAAATGGCGTGGATAGCTGCTAACCTGTGGTGAAAAATTGAACATTTTATGTTGACTGAATATTAAAGCTATTGATTTATAGCTATGGGATTGTATGTGGTCAAAGGCACCAGTCACGGCTGGCATGGGGAGGATTGAGTGTTGAATTCTGAGCCATCTAAGGCCTTCTTGGCAAAGTTTGAAATGGCGTGGATAGCTGCTAATCTGTGGTGAAATATTGACAATTTTATGTTGACTGAATATTAAAGCTATTGATATATAGCTATGAGATTGTATGTGGTCAAAGGCACCAGTCACAGCTGGCATGGGGAGGGTTGATCACTGAATTCTGAGCTGTCTAAGGCCTTCTTGGCAAAGTTTGAAATGGCGTGGATAGCTGCTAATCTGTGGTGAAATTTTGAAAATTTTATGTTGACTGAATATTAAAGCTATTGATATATAGCTATGGGATTGCATGGGGTCAAAGGCACCAGTCACAGCTGGCATGGGGAGGGTTGATCGCTGAAAAGTTTTATATGAACTGAAGATTGAAACTTTTGATAAACTACATAATAAGGTAGAATTAAAGAGTACCGCCTCCACTGTTTTTGTGTTTGTGTTGCTCATGGATGGCAAATAGGATACCTCTGAATGATTTCACTACCCGCCTGGCAAACATTGATTTGAAGTTCGTAGTTGTTTGTGTTCTGTGCAAAAAGGATTGTGCCAAAATTGTGCTAAGTACGCAAGCCTTTGTAATGCTCAGAAACACAAATTATCGTTTCATTTTGGGCTCTTGCCAAAAAACATTGGAGCTATATACAATCAAGGGAAAAATAGTCGGCACACCATGACAATATGTTGGAACTCTTCATTGCCACTCTGATAGTTCAGTGAAATTAGTATAACTATGTTTGATGAAAAGTACAAACATTCCTCTTTCCCCTTCCCTCCCCTGTTCCCCCTAAATCAATGTTGGGGAGACTGGAAAGTCCAATGGCAAAAGTGCTTTCATCAACATTGAACTGGGGGAGAGGGGCGTTTATATTAGTATCATCTCAAGAAATATTTAACCCTATAGGCACTACCGGGCGAATTATCAGCCTCTATAAGAACTACTTTGATTGGTTAGACAGAGAACTATATCATGTATTTAGCCAATCAGAGATATAGTAAGAATAGTCAGTAGGATTGACAGGAGATAAAGCTTAAAATTACCAAGAGATCTAAAAGCTCCATTTTGATTGGTTACTGAGATGATAATATCATATGATTAACCAATCAGGGGTTATGTAAGAAAGACATTGCCCTTACCTATTGATTTTAAATTTCTCTCCCTTTTCTCCATAGAGTAGGACCTGTCTCCCTGACTCCCATGATGCCATTGCAGAGAATATATCAGCTACATGCAGCATGGTTACTTCACTTGATGGCTGTGTAAATGACAACAGAAAATATATCAGCTACATGCAGCATGATATGGTTACTTCAATTGAAGGCTGTGTAAATGACAACAGAAAATATGTGACACGATCAAGGGAAATGAGTCGGATGTCGCTAATATTGATTTTCAGATATTGACAAAGAAAGTGTTAAAATTCTTTTGTTTTATATTGTTTTCAGCGATCAACAAATTGATGTAACTTTGCAAAGAAAAGTCATATCAGCATGGGGTTTTCAGTTTCTGAAAGCTATAAACGTTCTCCTTTGAAACGTATGTAAAACTCATTTTCGACCAGGGTCGACATGCGACTCATTCCCTTGATCATGTCACATATATCAGCTATTACCGTATTGGTCCAAGTATAGTCCCACCCGTTTTTTAGGTGAAAATTTTTTCACAATTGGGGGGTGGGATTATACTCGAATTTCAAAAAACAAAACAAAAAAAAAAAAAAAAAAAAAAAAAAAAAATCGGTTTTTGGAAAAAAAAAAAAAAAAAAAAAAAAAAAAAAAAAAAAAAAAAAAAAAAAATTCAAGATGTTTTGTATTTTTAATATGAAAATTGATATTTTGTATTCATGTCATACTCTATTAATGATATCAAGATGCATTGAATTTGAATGCATCTTGATATCATTAATAGAGTATGACATGAATACAAAATATCAATTTTCATTTTAAAAATACAAAACATCTTGAAATTTTATTTTTTTAATTTTTTTTAGGTCAACCATGAATGATCCTAGCATCTAGGTCTAGGTCCAGGGACATTACAAAACAAACATTACAATTTCTGGAATTTTTCGAAAAATGGGGGGTGGGACTATACTCGAACGTGGGACTATACTCGGACGAATACGGTAATACATGCAGCATGATATGGTTATGCACTTATCAAGTCTTTCCCCGGCCCTGGGGGACCCGGGACATAGCGGGGAACATGCCGGGACATAGCCGGGGATGTACACAAAATCATTGCCCAGGCCGGGAAGTTAGCCGGACTTGGCGGGGATGTACAGTAGATCGTCCCCGCTATGCCGGGCCAATCATTCATGTTAGCGGGGCTTTTGCCGGGGTGTACAATTTTTTTCCCCGCACAGCCAGGACATAGCGGGGACTTTCACGAAGAAGTCACACCATTAAAAAACATCAGTACCCGGTACCGTATACCAAGAACTGCCGATTTTGACATGCATACTCTTCTGTAATGCGCTATTTTCATGATTGTGACGCTACAAAGCAAACCGGGGAGTGGGGTAATTACTTGTTCTAAGTAACCAATATTATATTTTTAAAACCAATTTCGTGCATCTATAAAATGAAAGTCTACTTTTTTTAAAACACTTTATTTTGTTTAAATCCTTGCGTCTGAATGTAAGTTAAGGCTTAAACATGTCGATGTCTTTTAAATTATCGGCATGCACTATTAAATCGGCCGTGTTGTGTACGATCACTGCTATCCAAATAATCCAATCGATCTTTTTTTTATTAGGCCTATAATGTCGTTCATTCAATAATCGACATAGGTATATTAAACCCTGCAAGATGGGCTGGGGCATAGCCGGGATTGTACATTGTTTTAATGCAAGTTCCGGCCCATGGGGTCGGGGATTGTGCCGGGATTGTCACAATGTAGCCCGGCTAGCGGGGCCGAGTCATAGCGGGGATGTACAGAAAATTTATGCCCGTAGGCCGGGACTTTAACGGGGTCAGTGCCGGGGATGTCACGCTGGCAAAATGTACTTCCCCGGCTAAGTCCCCGCTAGTCCCGGGTCCCCCAGGGCAGGGGAAAGACTTGATAAGTGCATTACTTCCCTTAAAAGCTGTGTAGATGATATAACAATCAGTCACGCTTTCAGCCCATTTCGTGGGAGCAACACTCAAAATTGTGGGGTAGGCTTTTACGACGGGAGTTCATAAAACAAGCATGACAGTACACTTGTCCGACGGCGAACCCGCTAACACTTAAAATGTCGCAGAAATTTACAAAAATCTGCCCAAAATATAATTGGCCAGAAAGGAAATTTCAAGACAAAATAAAAATCAGTATTTTTTTTGTGAATCTTATCATAAAATCCTTTAAATTTCATAATTTGTTTTTTTTAGCAAATTTCACTGAAAATAGACTAAAGTGAATATTTTATGCTCAGGTTGCAAAATCATGGTGGCCTTTGCAAGAAGCTGGACGACTGTTCAAAATCATTGAATTGAACTACCAAATGTTGGCAACCCTGGTTATATTGAACCTTTTCAAAGGAACCCGCCGGCATTCACAACATTATGCCTTTATGTTAGAAAAATAATTATCAAGCACATGGTTTTACTTGAAACAAACTAACACGCGATGTTCAAATTTCCCGTGCACCGAAGTTGTCCAGTGCAATGACAACAATTAAGAACAGGTAACCAACGCCATTGCACTAGATAATCTGGGCGCAGGAATTTTGAATATTGCGTGTTGAGAGCCGGCTGTTTTTATTCGTTTTTACAGTCAATATGATCTTGTTTTAAATAAAACCACGTGATTCGTGCTTGATAATTATTTTTCTTACATATAAGACATAATGTTGTGATTGCCGGAGATGTCCTTTAAATGGTTCTATAATTGTTCATTAATCAATAATATGGTGGGTGTTTACAATAGCTGCCCTACACACATTTACAATTTCCGCATTCTGTATTGCACATGTACATCTAAATATAACACCGGGCAGCTTTTGCAGATATGTTTGTATCCAACTCACCACATCATTATGAAGCCAGTTCAACACTGGTTTAAGTAGCTCTGCGATGATGGAATCTTTACATAAGCAGCGTGAGCAGGAAGCTTCAGTAGTACCGGACATCTTCAGAGTCTCTGTTACCACCCATGCCCCTATACACCCTGTATACATACCACATCATTATGAAGCCAATTCAACACTGGCTTAAGTAGCTCTGTGATGATGGAATCTTTACATAAGCAGCGTGAGCAGGAAGCTTCAGTAGTACCGGACATCTTCAGAGTCTCTGTTACCACCAATGCCCCTATACACCCTGTATACATACCACATCATTATGAAGCCAATTCAACACTGGTTTAAGTAGCTCTGCTATGATGTAATCTTTACATAAGCAGCGTGAGCAGGAAGCTTCAGTAGTACAAGACATCTTCAGAGTCTCTGTTACCACCCATGCCCCTATACACCCTGTATACATACCACATCATTATGAAGCCAATTCAACACTGGTTTAAGTAGCTCTGTGATGATGGAATCTTTACATAAGCAGCGTGAGCAGGAAGCTTCAGTAGTACAAGACATCTTCCGAGTCTCTGTTACCACCCATGCCCCTATACACCCTGTATACATACCACATCATTATGAAGCCAATTCAACACTGGTTTAAGTAGCTCTGCTATGATGGAATCTTTACATAAGCAGCGTGAGCAGGAAGCTTCAGTAGTACAGGACATCTTCAGAGTCTCTGTTACCACCCATGCCCCTATACACCCTGTATACATACCACATCATTATGAAGCCAATTCAACACTGGCTTAAGTAGCTCTGTGATGATGGAATCTTTACATAAGCAGCGTGAGCAGGAAGCTTCAGTAGTACAGGACATCTTCAGAGTCTCTGTTACCACCCATGCCCCTATACACCCTGTATACATACCACATCATTATGAAGCCAATTCAACACTGGTTTAAGTAGCTCTGTGATGATGGAATCTTTACATAAGCAGCGTGAGCAGGAAGCTTCAGTAGTACAGGACATCTTCAGAGTCTCTGTTACCACCCATGCCCCTATACACCCTGTATACATACCACATCATTATGAAGCCAATTCAACACTGGCTTAAGTAGCTCTGTGATGATGGAATCTTTACATAAGCAGCGTGAGCAGGAAGCTTCAGTAGTACAAGACATCTTCAGAGTCTCTGTTACCACCCATGCCCCTATACACCCTGTATACATACCACACCATTATGAAACCAATTCAACACTGGCTTAAGTAGCTCTGTGATGATGGAATCTTTACATAAGCAGCGTGAGCAGGAAGCTTCAGTAGTACAGGACATCTTCAGAGTCTCTGTTACCACCCATGCCCCTATACACCCTGTATACATACCACATCATTATGAAGCCAATTCAACACTGGTTTAAGTAGCTCAGTGATGATGGAATCTTTACATAAGCAGCATGAGCAGGAAGCTTCAGTAGTACAAGACATCTTCAGAGTCTCTGTTACCACCCATGCCCCTATAAACCCTGTATACATACCACATCATTATGAAGCCAATTCAACACTGGCTTAAGTAGCTCTGTGATGATGGAATCTTTACACATAAGCAGCGTGAGCAGGAAGCTTCAGTAGTACCGGACATCTTCAGAGTCTCTGTTACCACCCATGCCCCTATACACCCTGTATACATACCACATCATTATGAAGCCAATTCAACACTGGCTTAAGTAGCTCTGTGATGATGGAATCTTTACATAAGCAGCGTGAGCAGGAAGCTTCAGTAGTACAAGACATCTTCAGAGTCTCTGTTACCACCCATGCCCCTATACACCCTGTATACATACCACACCATTATGAAACCAATTCAACACTGGCTTAAGTAGCTCTGTGATGATGGAATCTTTACATAAGCAGCGTGAGCAGGAAGCTTCAGTAGTACAAGACATCTTCAGAGTCTCTGTTACCACCCATGCCCCTATACACCCTGTATACATACCACATCATTATGAAGCCAATTCAACACTGGCTTAAGTAGCTCTGTGATGATGGAATCTTTACATAAGCAGCATGAGCAGGAAGCTTCAGTAGTACAGGACATCTTCAGAGTCTCTGTTACCACCCATGCCCCTATACACCCTGTATACATACCACATCATTATGAAGCCAATTCAACACTACTTTAAGTAGCTCTGTGATGATGGAATCTTTACATAAGCAGCATGAGCAGGAAGCTTCAGTAGTACAGGACATCTTCAGAGTCTCTGTTACCACCCATGCCCCTATACACCCTGTATACATACCACATCATTATGAAGCCAATTCAACACTGGCTTAAGTAGCTCTGTGATGATGGAATCTTTACATAAGCAGCGTGAGCAGGAAGCTTCAGTAGTACAAGACATCTTCAGAGTCTCTGTTACCACCCATGCCCCTATAAACCCTGTATACATACCACATCATTATGAAGCCAATTCAACACTGGTTTAAGTAGCTCTGCGATGATGGAATCTTTACATAAGCAGCATGAGCAGGAAGCTTCAGTAGTACCGGACATCTTCAGAGTCTCTGTTACCACCCATGCCCCTATACACCCTGTATACATACCACATCATTATGAAGCCAATTCAACACTGGCTTAAGTAGCTCTGTGATGATCTTTACATAAGCAGCATGACCAGGAAGCTTCAGTAGTACCGGACATCTTCAGAGTCTCTGTTACCACCCATGCCCCTATACACCCTGTATACATACCACATCATTATGAAGCCAATTCAACACTGGTTTAAGTAGCTCTGTGATGATGGAATCTTTACATAAGCAGCGTGAGCAGGAAGCTTCAGTAGTACAGGACATCTTCAGAGTCTCTGTTACCACCCATGCCCCTATACACCCTGTATACATACCACATCATTATGAAGCCAATTCAACACTGGCTTAAGTAGCTCTGCGATGATGGAATCTTTACATAAGCAGCGTGAGCAGGAAGCTTCAGTAGTACAGGACATCTTCAGAGTCTCTGTTACCACCCATGCCCCTATAAACCCTGTATACATACCACATCATTATGAAGCCAATTCAACACTGGCTTAAGTAGCTCTGTGATGATGGACGCTTTACATAAGCAGCGTGAGCAGGAAGCTTCAGTAGTACAAGACATCTTCAGAGTCTCTGTTACCACCCATGCCCCTATACACCCTGTATACATACCACATCATTATGAAGCCAATTCAACACTGGTTTAAGTAGCTCTGTGATGATGGAATCTTTACATAAGCAGCGTGAGCAGGAAGCTTCAGTAGTACAGGACATCTTCAGAGTCTCTGTTACCACCCATGCCCCTATACACCCTGTATACATACCACATCATTATGAAGCCAATTCAACACTGGCTTAAGTAGCTCTGTGATGATGGAATCTTTACATAAGCAGCGTGAGCAGGAAGCTTCAGTAGTACAGGACATCTTCAGAGTCTCTGTTACCACCCATGCCCCTATACACCCTGTATACATACCACATCATTATGAAGCCAATTCAACACTGGCTTAAGTCGCTCTGCTATGATGGAATCTTTACATAAGCAGCGTGAGCAGGAAGCTTCAGTAGTACAAGACATCTTCAGAGTCTCTGTTACCACCCATGCCCCTATACACCCTGTATACATACCACATCATTATGAAGCCAATTCAACACTGGCTTAAGTAGCTCTGCTATGATGGAATCTTTACATAAGCAGCGTGAGCAGGAAGCTTCAGTAGTACAGGACATCTTCAGAGTCTCTGTTACCACCCATGCCCCTATACACCCTGTATACATACCACATCATTATGAAGCCAATTCAACACTGGCTTAAGTAGCTCTGTGATGATGGAATCTTTACATAAGCAGCGTGAGCAGGAAGCTTCAGTAGTACAAGACATCTTCAGAGTCTCTGTTACCACCCATGCCCCTATACACCCTGTATACATACCACATCATTATGAAGCCAATTCAACACTGGCTTAAGTAGCTCTGTGATGATGGAATCTTTACATAAGCAGCGTGAGCAGGAAGCTTCAGTAGTACAAGACATCTTCAGAGTCTCTGTTACCACCCATGCCCCTATACACCCTGTATACATACCACATCATTATGAAGCCAATTCAACACTGGCTTAAGTAGCTCTGTGATGATGGAATCTTTACATAAGCAGCGTGAGCAGGAAGCTTCAGTAGTACAAGACATCTTCAGAGTCTCTGTTACCACCCATGCCCCTATACACCCTGTATACATACCACATCATTATGAAGCCAATTCAACACTGGCTTAAGTAGCTCTGCTATGATGGAATCTTTACATAAGCAGCGTGAGCAGGAAGCTTCAGTAGTACAAGACATCTTCAGAGTCTCTGTTACCACCCATGCCCCTATACACCCTGTATACATACCACACCATTATGAAGCCAATTCAACACTGGTTTAAGTAGCTCTGTGATGATGGAATCTTTACATAAGCAGCGTGAGCAGGAAGCTTCAGTAGTACAAGACATCTTCAGAGTCTCTGTTACCACCCATGCCCCTATACACCCTGTATACATACCACATCATTATGAAGCCAATTCAACACTGGTTTAAGTAGCTCTGTGATGATGGAATCTTTACATAAGCAGCGTGAGCAGGAAGCTTCAGTAGTACAGGACATCTTCAGAGTCTCTGTTACCACCCATGCCCCTATACACCCTGTATACATACCACATCATTATGAAGCCAATTCAACACTGGCTTAAGTAGCTCTGTGATGATGGAATCTTTACATAAGCAGCATGAGCAGGAAGCTTCAGTAGTACAGGACATCTTCAGAGTCTCTGTTACCACCCATGCCCCTATACACCCTGTATACATACCACATCATTATGAAGCCAATTCAACACTGGCTTAAGTAGCTCTGTGATGATGGAATCTTTACATAAGCAGCGTGAGCAGGAAGCTTCAGTAGTACAGGACATCTTCAGAGTCTCTGTTACCACCCATGCCCCTATACACCCTGTATACATACCACATCATTATGAAGCCAATTCAACACTGGTTTAAGTAGCTCTGTGATGATGGAATCTTTACATAAGCAGCGTGAGCAGGAAGCTTTAGTAGTACAAGACATCTACAGAGTCTCTGTTACCACCCATGCCCCTATACACCCTGTATACATACCACATCATTATGAAGCCAATTCAACACTGGCTTAAGTAGCTCTGTGATGATGGAATCTTTACATAAGCAGCGTGAGCAGGAAGCTTCAGTAGTACAGGACATCTTCAGAGTCTCTGTTACCACCCATGCCCCTATACACCCTGTATACATACCACATCATTATGAAGCCAATTCAACACTGGCTTAAGTAGCTCTGCTATGATGGAATCTTTACATAAGCAGCGTGAGCAGGAAGCTTCAGTAGTACAAGACATCTTCAGAGTCTCTGTTACCACCCATGCCCCTATACACCCTGTATACATACCACATCATTATGAAGCCAATTCAACACTGGCTTAAGTAGCTCTGCTATGATGGAATCTTTACATAAGCAGCGTGAGCAGGAAGCTTCAGTAGTACAGGACATCTTCAGAGTCTCTGTTACCACCCATGCCCCTATACACCCTGTATACATACCACATCATTATGAAGCCAATTCAACACTGGCTTAAGTAGCTCTGTGATGATGGAATCTTTACATAAGCAGCGTGAGCAGGAAGCTTCAGTAGTACAAGACATCTTCAGAGTCTCTGTTACCACCCATGCCCCTATACACCCTGTATACATACCACATCATTATGAAGCCAATTCAACACTGGCTTAAGTAGCTCTGTGATGATGGAATCTTTACATAAGCAGCGTGAGCAGGAAGCTTCAGTAGTACAAGACATCTTCAGAGTCTCTGTTACCACCCATGCCCCTATACACCCTGTATACATACCACATCATTATGAAGCCAATTCAACACTGGCTTAAGTAGCTCTGTGATGATGGAATCTTTACATAAGCAGCGTGAGCAGGAAGCTTCAGTAGTACAAGACATCTTCAGAGTCTCTGTTACCACCCATGCCCCTATACACCCTGTATACATACCACATCATTATGAAGCCAATTCAACACTGGCTTAAGTAGCTCTGCTATGATGGAATCTTTACATAAGCAGCGTGAGCAGGAAGCTTCAGTAGTACAGGACATCTTCAGAGTCTCTGTTACCACCCATGCCCCTATACACCCTGTATACATACCACATCATTATGAAGCCAATTCAACACTGGCTTAAGTAGCTCTGTGATGATGGAATCTTTACATAAGCAGCATGAGCAGGAAGCTTCAGTAGTACAGGACATCTTCAGAGTCTCTGTTACCACCCATGCCCCTATACACCCTGTATACATACCACATCATTATGAAGCCAATTCAACACTGGCTTAAGTAGCTCTGTGATGATGGAATCTTTACATAAGCAGCGTGAGCAGGAAGCTTCAGTAGTACCGGACATCTTCAGAGTCTCTGTTACCACCAATGCCCCTATACACCCTGTATACATACCACATCATTATGAAGCCAATTCAACACTGGTTTAAGTAGCTCTGCTATGATGTAATCTTTACATAAGCAGCGTGAGCAGGAAGCTTCAGTAGTACAAGACATCTTCAGAGTCTCTGTTACCACCCATGCCCCTATACACCCTGTATACATACCACATCATTATGAAGCCAATTCAACACTGGTTTAAGTAGCTCTGTGATGATGGAATCTTTACATAAGCAGCGTGAGCAGGAAGCTTCAGTAGTACAAGACATCTTCCGAGTCTCTGTTACCACCCATGCCCCTATACACCCTGTATACATACCACATCATTATGAAGCCAATTCAACACTGGTTTAAGTAGCTCTGCTATGATGGAATCTTTACATAAGCAGCGTGAGCAGGAAGCTTCAGTAGTACAGGACATCTTCAGAGTCTCTGTTACCACCCATGCCCCTATACACCCTGTATACATACCACATCATTATGAAGCCAATTCAACACTGGTTTAAGTAGCTCTGTGATGATGGAATCTTTACATAAGCAGCGTGAGCAGGAAGCTTCAGTAGTACAGGACATCTTCAGAGTCTCTGTTACCACCCATGCCCCTATACACCCTGTATACATACCACATCATTATGAAGCCAATTCAACACTGGCTTAAGTAGCTCTGTGATGATGGAATCTTTACATAAGCAGCGTGAGCAGGAAGCTTCAGTAGTACAAGACATCTTCAGAGTCTCTGTTACCACCCATGCCCCTATACACCCTGTATACATACCACACCATTATGAAACCAATTCAACACTGGCTTAAGTAGCTCTGTGATGATGGAATCTTTACATAAGCAGCGTGAGCAGGAAGCTTCAGTAGTACAGGACATCTTCAGAGTCTCTGTTACCACCCATGCCCCTATACACCCTGTATACATACCACATCATTATGAAGCCAATTCAACACTGGTTTAAGTAGCTCTGCGATGATGGAATCTTTACATAAGCAGCATGAGCAGGAAGCTTCAGTAGTACAAGACATCTTCAGAGTCTCTGTTACCACCCATGCCCCTATAAACCCTGTATACATACCACATCATTATGAAGCCAATTCAACACTGGCTTAAGTAGCTCTGTGATGATGGAATCTTTACATAAGCAGCGTGAGCAGGAAGCTTCAGTAGTACCGGACATCTTCAGAGTCTCTGTTACCACCCATGCCCCTATACACCCTGTATACATACCACATCATTATGAAGCCAATTCAACACTGGCTTAAGTAGCTCTGTGATGATGGAATCTTTACATAAGCAGCGTGAGCAGGAAGCTTCAGTAGTACAAGACATCTTCAGAGTCTCTGTTACCACCCATGCCCCTATACACCCTGTATACATACCACACCATTATGAAACCAATTCAACACTGGCTTAAGTAGCTCTGTGATGATGGAATCTTTACATAAGCAGCGTGAGCAGGAAGCTTCAGTAGTACAAGACATCTTCAGAGTCTCTGTTACCACCCATGCCCCTATACACCCTGTATACATACCACATCATTATGAAGCCAATTCAACACTGGCTTAAGTAGCTCTGTGATGATGGAATCTTTACATAAGCAGCATGAGCAGGAAGCTTCAGTAGTACAGGACATCTTCAGAGTCTCTGTTACCACCCATGCCCCTATACACCCTGTATACATACCACATCATTATGAAGCCAATTCAACACTGGTTTAAGTAGCTCTGTGATGATGGAATCTTTACATAAGCAGCATGAGCAGGAAGCTTCAGTAGTACAGGACATCTTCAGAGTCTCTGTTACCACCCATGCCCCTATACACCCTGTATACATACCACATCATTATGAAACCAATTCAACACTGGCTTAAGTAGCTCTGCGATGATGGAATCTTTACATAAGCAGCATGAGCAGGAAGCTTCAGTAGTACAGGACATCTTCAGAGTCTCTGTTACCACCCATGCCCCTATACACCCTGTATACATACCACATCATTATGAAGCCAATTCAACACTGGTTTAAGTAGCTCTGTGATGATGGAATCTTTACATAAGCAGCGTGAGCAGGAAGCTTCAGTAGTACAAGACATCTTCAGAGTCTCTGTTACCACCCATGCCCCTATAAACCCTGTATACATACCACATCATTATGAAGCCAATTCAACACTGGTTTAAGTAGCTCTGCGATGATGGAATCTTTACATAAGCAGCATGAGCAGGAAGCTTCAGTACTACAGGACATCTTCAGAGTCTCTGTTACCACCCATGCCCCTATACACCCTGTATACATACCACATCATTATGAAGCCAATTCAACACTGGCTTAAGTAGCTCTGTGATGATCTTTACATAAGCAGCATGACCAGGAAGCTTCAGTAGTACCGGACATCTTCAGAGTCTCTGTTACCACCCATGCCCCTATACACCCTGTATACATACCACATCATTATGAAGCCAATTCAACACTGGTTTAAGTAGCTCTGTGATGATGGAATCTTTACATAAGCAGCGTGAGCAGGAAGCTTCAGTAGTACAGGACATCTTCAGAGTCTCTGTTACCACCCATGCCCCTATACACCCTGTATACATACCACATCATTATGAAGCCAATTCAACACTGGCTTAAGTAGCTCTGCGATGATGGAATCTTTACATAAGCAGCGTGAGCAGGAAGCTTCAGTAGTACAGGACATCTTCAGAGTCTCTGTTACCACCCATGCCCCTATAAACCCTGTATACATACCACATCATTATGAAGCCAATTCAACACTGGCTTAAGTAGCTCTGCGATGATGGAATCTTTACATAAGCAGCGTGAGCAGGAAGCTTCAGTAGTACAAGACATCTTCAGAGTCTCTGTTACCACCCATGCCCCTATACACCCTGTATACATACCACATCATTATGAAGCCAATTCAACACTGGTTTAAGTAGCTCTGTGATGATGGAATCTTTACATAAGCAGCGTGAGCAGGAAGCTTCAGTAGTACAGGACATCTTCAGAGTCTCTGTTACCACCCATGCCCCTATACACCCTGTATACATACCACATCATTATGAAGCCAATTCAACACTGGCTTAAGTAGCTCTGTGATGATGGAATCTTTACATAAGCAGCGTGAGCAGGAAGCTTCAGTAGTACAGGACATCTTCAGAGTCTCTGTTACCACCCATGCCCCTATACACCCTGTATACATACCACATCATTATGAAGCCAATTCAACACTGGCTTAAGTAGCTCTGCTATGATGGAATCTTTACATAAGCAGCGTGAGCAGGAAGCTTCAGTAGTACAAGACATCTTCAGAGTCTCTGTTACCACCCATGCCCCTATACACCCTGTATACATACCACATCATTATGAAGCCAATTCAACACTGGCTTAAGTAGCTCTGCTATGATGGAATCTTTACATAAGCAGCGTGAGCAGGAAGCTTCAGTAGTACAGGACATCTTCAGAGTCTCTGTTACCACCCATGCCCCTATACACCCTGTATACATACCACATCATTATGAAGCCAATTCAACACTGGCTTAAGTAGCTCTGTGATGATGGAATCTTTACATAAGCAGCGTGAGCAGGAAGCTTCAGTAGTACAAGACATCTTCAGAGTCTCTGTTACCACCCATGCCCCTATACACCCTGTATACATACCACATCATTATGAAGCCAATTCAACACTGGCTTAAGTAGCTCTGTGATGATGTAATCTTTACATAAGCAGCGTGAGCAGGAAGCTTCAGTAGTACAAGACATCTTCAGAGTCTCTGTTACCACCCATGCCCCTATACACCCTGTATACATACCACATCATTATGAAGCCAATTCAACACTGGCTTAAGTAGCTCTGTGATGATGGAATCTTTACATAAGCAGCGTGAGCAGGAAGCTTCAGTAGTACAAGACATCTTCAGAGTCTCTGTTACCACCCATGCCCCTATACACCCTGTATACATACCACATCATTATGAAGCCAATTCAACACTGGCTTAAGTAGCTCTGCTATGATGGAATCTTTACATAAGCAGCGTGAGCAGGAAGCTTCAGTAGTACAAGACATCTTCAGAGTCTCTGTTACCACCCATGCCCCTATACACCCTGTATACATACCACACCATTATGAAGCCAATTCAACACTGGTTTAAGTAGCTCTGTGATGATGGAATCTTTACATAAGCAGCGTGAGCAGGAAGCTTCAGTAGTACAAGACATCTTCAGAGTCTCTGTTACCACCCATGCCCCTATACACCCTGTATACATACCACATCATTATGAAGCCAATTCAACACTGGTTTAAGTAGCTCTGTGATGATGGAATCTTTACATAAGCAGCGTGAGCAGGAAGCTTCAGTAGTACAGGACATCTTCAGAGTCTCTGTTACCACCCATGCCCCTATACACCCTGTATACATACCACATCATTATGAAGCCAATTCAACACTGGCTTAAGTAGCTCTGTGATGATGGAATCTTTACATAAGCAGCATGAGCAGGAAGCTTCAGTAGTACAGGACATCTTCAGAGTCTCTGTTACCACCCATGCCCCTATACACCCTGTATACATACCACATCATTATGAAGCCAATTCAACACTGGCTTAAGTAGCTCTGTGATGATGGAATCTTTACATAAGCAGCGTGAGCAGGAAGCTTCAGTAGTACAGGACATCTTCAGAGTCTCTGTTACCACCCATGCCCCTATACACCCTGTATACATACCACATCATTATGAAGCCAATTCAACACTGGTTTAAGTAGCTCTGTGATGATGGAATCTTTACATAAGCAGCGTGAGCAGGAAGCTTTAGTAGTACAAGACATCTACAGAGTCTCTGTTACCACATATGCCCCTATACACCCTGTATACATACCACATCATTATGAAGCCAATTCAACACTGGCTTAAGTAGCTCTGTGATGATGGAATCTTTACATAAGCAGCGTGAGCAGGAAGCTTCAGTAGTACAAGACATCTTCAGAGTCTCTGTTACCACCCATGCCCCTATACACCCTGTATACATACCACATCATTATGAAGCCAATTCAACACTGGCTTAAGTAGCTCTGTGATGATGGAATCTTTACATAAGCAGCGTGAGCAGGAAGCTTCAGTAGTACAGGACATCTTCAGAGTCTCTGTTACCACCCATGCCCCTATACACCCTGTATACATACCACATCATTATGAAGCCAATTCAACACTGGCTTAAGTAGCTCTGCTATGATGGAATCTTTACATAAGCAGCGTGAGCAGGAAGCTTCAGTAGTACAAGACATCTTCAGAGTCTCTGTTACCACCCATGCCCCTATACACCCTGTATACATACCACATCATTATGAAGCCAATTCAACACTGGCTTAAGTAGCTCTGCTATGATGGAATCTTTACATAAGCAGCGTGAGCAGGAAGCTTCAGTAGTACAGGACATCTTCAGAGTCTCTGTTACCACCCATGCCCCTATACACCCTGTATACATACCACATCATTATGAAGCCAATTCAACACTGGCTTAAGTAGCTCTGTGATGATGGAATCTTTACATAAGCAGCGTGAGCAGGAAGCTTCAGTAGTACAAGACATCTTCAGAGTCTCTGTTACCACCCATGCCCCTATACACCCTGTATACATACCACATCATTATGAAGCCAATTCAACACTGGCTTAAGTAGCTCTGTGATGATGGAATCTTTACATAAGCAGCGTGAGCAGGAAGCTTCAGTACCCTTACAAAAATTAACCATAGGTTGTGTCACTTTTTCAACCCACAAACCCATGGAAAATCAATGGTAAACCAATGGTCAACCTAGGGTGAATTGAGGGCATGTAATTTTTTGACCCATGTTCCTTTGTTTAAGCCCTATATTACCCTCTGAATAAGTGAAAATCCAAGGGCTTCACCCTAGGAATTTTACACCCTGTAAAACAAAATACCAAGGGTTTGATCAAATCACACTAAATCCATGACCATGAAAAAAAACCCATGAAACCCTCAGAAAATTGAGGGTCACTTAAAGCTCAGACCCTTGATCTCACTGTATTGTCAGAGGGTTTGTTTACACATGCAGACCCCAACTGCATGATAATTCCTAGGGCTGATTTTTGACCAGCATTGATCAGCATATTGATTACCCTTTGCAGATTAATTCTGATTGACAGTTGTCTGTGAAGTGTGTATACAACAGTCAAGCCTTTCAGTGTTTATTTTTAAAGCAATATTTATGTATGTTCATGAACATGATGAAGATAAATGCAAATTATGCAACTTGCCTCTCAGAAAATTCAGTCAATTATTTTGTGTAGGTTTTCTATTAATACTGCAGTCTTGTCTTGTAATTTTAGCCCATTATACTTTGTCGAACCAAGGCTCAGCATAATCTTGATAATGTCTTTATAATATAAAATGGTGAATTTATGTCTGTTCACATCCCACATCAAAATATTCAACAATATTTGGCTGATGTAAACCTATTTTTGGACTCATCAAAGTGGAAAGGGGTGAAACTTACATTTTCAGGTGAAATATACTTAGTAACTGTAAAAATCAACTTTTGGGAAATAATGTTGTAATATTGCTTTAAGGGATCAGAGAGCACATCAGACACAACAAATTGCATTTTATTCTGAATATGAGGAATGTCCTTCTGATTTTGATTTTTTTGAAATAAATAATGAGTTGACTGTATATTTCTTGGGAGTTCATTTTTTGCAATCTTATCAATTCGACAGTTTAAGTGGATGTTTAATTCACATTTCCAAATACACAAATTATGACAAATATCTACATGTTCTGCATGACTGTATGTGATGTAATAATTATTTTTGCAGGGTTAAAAATTCGCCGGCCCACTAAACAGTATTTGAAATGACTTAAAGCCCCAATGTATGATTTCCTTCAAATTTGTTATTCTATACTCAAAATGCTGAAATGTTGTAATAATTGTTGTGAAGGGTTCCTGTTCATTTTGAGCAGAAAGAAGAAGGTAACAAGTAAAAGAAACCCACTGGTTATTTTGGCTATTTAACATGTAGTTCTATTATACAATATACTAGGAGGACATAAAGTCATAATTCAGAATTATGACTTTATTTAAAACTTTGCTCTGTTTGACAGCACAACAAATTTAGCTGATTCCATTTTGGTGCAAGTTGGGACATGTGTAAACATTACAAATATGCTATAAACAAATCAGGTTTGAAAAAAAAAAAACACCCCAATTTCATATTATATATCCTGAGACGAATATATTCGCCTCAGATAATATCGAACATTATGGCTTAAATGTATGGCACTGAAAATAAAAACAAAACTTATTAGAAACTTCAACCATCAATGTTTGGGTGATTAGGAAAATGTGACAAACACAGTGAAGCTATAATTTGCTTACAGGTATTGTGGAAGCAAATGTACTGAGATGCACTGTCAAAGCATATTCACAAGATGTCAATTGTACTTACATATTTTTTACATGATGCACTTCCTATAAATTGGCATTCACAGACTAACAGATTTACTTTCCTAATCCATCCCAAGTGAACAAGCAAAGGTGGCTTGTAGAAGTTCCAAGTTCAAAAACATGTCATAGGAAATGACCACAGGTGTGAAATATATCTTGTCTGCAACATTTGAATGCTTAAAAATCATGTGTCAGTGTCCCATGGTTGTGTACACACTTAGCATATTAATGGCCAATGAGAAGAAAGAACATCACAACTTTCAAACCTGACTCAATAGGTTACCTATTGTTACATGATGATTTCAAGTGGGATTATATTATCCTGGATGGCAATGAGCAGAATGTTCATAGATTGTCACCACTTGACTTGTCTTTATAATCAATAGCTATCAGATTGATCATCTCTGCCATATCAATGTTCAAGATTAATAAAAGGCTCTTAATAAAAAACGAAACAAACCAAAAATATACAATAATATGTATTGCAGAATTTGGATTGAAGGGCTACTTTGCATTTATTTCTTTTTATTAAATTTCTTATATAACCTTCTAAAGGGGTTTTCAACTGAAATGTTTACACTTTATCTGGAAATAACGATAACATTAAAACATCCACTGAATGAGTACCCCCCAAAAAATAAAAAAAAAAATTTAGGTAAAAAATAAAATAAAATTCTCTCTTCACAGTGAAGCTATGCAATTTGATAGCCATTTTGGACCCATATTAGGGTATGTAATAAGCCAAATCGGCATTAGAAGTTTGCAATGCATTGTGGGACAGTTTTTGCATTTTTAGGACACTTTGTCCTTTGACCTTTCACGAAAAAATTGTTTTTGTGCATACAAAATATAATCAAAAAGTTTTACTTGAATAAAAACAAATCCAAAAATATATTTATTATATAAATCAATTATCTAAATATTTTTAATTGTAACATTATTAGAATAATAAAAAAATAAATAATAATTAGAGTAATGTTTCCGAAATGTCAGAGGTCAAAGTGTCCTAAAAGTGCTATCAAAAACCGGAAGTCACAATGGCGATTGGGCTTATTGAACTAGAACAGCCTAATTGATATCAATATCTTTTTTTTAATCAAATATTTTTATTTTATTTTAAAGTAAAAAAAATCTCTTATTCAGTGAAGCTATGCACTTTGATAGCTTGAAACACAATATGCAATTTGATTAGGGGAAGCTATTCCAGAGGGAGTATGTAAATTAAATGGAACAGCCATTTCAGAAGGAGTATGTAAATTAAATGGAACAGCTATTTTGGGGTCATTTCAGAGGGAGTATGTAAATTAAATGGAACAGCCATTTTGGACCCATATGGGTATGTAATTGAACTAGAACAGCCTAATTGATATCAATATAATTTTTTTAATCAAATATTTATATTTTATTTTAAATTAAAAAAAAATCTTATTCAGTGAAGCTATGCACTTTGATAGCTTGAAACACAATATGCAATTTGATTAGGGAAGCTCTTCCAGAGGGAGTATGTAAATTAAATGGAACAGCCATTTCAGAGGGAGTATGTAAATTAAATGGAACAGCTATTTTGGGGTCATTTCAGAGGGAGTATGTAAATTAAATGGAACAGCCATTTTGGACCCATATGGGTATGTAATTGAACTAGAACAGCCTAATTGATATCAATATCAATTTTTTTTAAAAATCAATTTTTTTTTTAAACTTAAAAAAAAATCTCTTATTCAGTGAAGCTATGCACTTTGATAGCTTGAAATACATCATAATTATGCAATTTGATTAGGGGAAGCTCTTCCAGAGGGAGTATGTACATTAAATGGAACAGCCATTTCAGAGGGAGTATGTAAATTAATTGGAACAGCTATTTTGGGGTCATTTCAGAGGGAGTATGTAAATTAAATGGAACAGCCATTTTGGACCCATAGTCCCATATGGGTATGTAATTGAACCAGAACAGCCTAATTGATATCAATATCAATTTTTTTTTAAATCAAATATTTTTTTATTTTAAAAAAGTTAAAAAAAATCTTATTTAGTGAAGCTATATGCAATTTGATAGCTTGAAATTCACAATGTGCAATTTGAGAGGGAGTATGTAAATTAAATGGAACAGCCATTTCAGAGGGAGTATGTAAATTAAATGGAACAGCCATTTTGTGGGCCATTTCAGAGGGAGTATGTAAATTAAATGGAACAGCCATTTTGGACCCATATGGGTATGTAATTTAACTGGAACAGCCTAATTGATATGATATCAATTGATGTCCTATAAGGTCAGGTGTCAGTTTCTGAGAACAACAATTAATATTGTTGGGCCAAATAATAAATTGATCATTCTTGCAAACTAAATTGGGACACCCCTAACATCCATTTGCCATGTGCTTTTAACATGTTTAATCAAATTTCCAAGCATCCTCATCTACACGTGCAGGCGTTGCAGCATAAGAAACGTATACACATATTAAACATAAGTTACATAACCATGATATAAACATAGTCTAGGTAGGCCTACTGTAAAATATACCCCTCTGACTTCCATGGGTTCAACCCTCTGAACCCTCGGAAATTCGAGGGCTCAACCCTCGGAATTCACAGTATTTCCGAGGGTTGTCACAGTTTTTCCAAGGGTTGAGCCCTCGAATTTCCGAGGGTTTCGAGGGTTGAACCCATGGAAGTCAGAGGGTCGGTGCCCTCAGAAGTCACTGAATTTTGAGGGTTGCCCTCAGAAGTCGGAGATTTTCCGAGAGTTGTGCTGTGTAAGGCATAGCATTTTCGGGGTTTTGTAGGGTCATGAAAACTGAATTTTTAAAACCCTTTGTTATTTTTTTTTTTCTATTGAGAAATGTTCGCAAAAGTGCTTAAAATAGTTTATAAAATTGCTTTTAAACTTTGCGACTTAGGCCAAAACAAATGGGCATATTGCGTTTCGACCCGGGTTTCGACGCCATGACTCATGGAATGAACGATTTATACCCGTTTGTCATTTGCTGTAGGCTATGAGTTTTAAAAAAAGTTGAATCTCAGATTTTACTGAATTTTATACGAAAAGAGTTGCTTCAACCATAGATTTTGCTTCAACACAACTAAATATTTTTATCGCCAGCGTGCCCGGGCAGCGTGGAGGAGGACTCCTAACTTGAAGTACAGCAGTTTACTATTCAACTACTCAACTACTTTGTGTGTGTAAAAAATCAATATCCGCACAAAACCAAACCCTCGAAAAATGTAATAAAAACGGTACTTGTAACATGGTAACACTAACCATAACATTCATTTTGTCGTTGAACTAATTCCCTGAAGTTCCTATTAAAAAGCACAAGCATTGAAAAAGTAAAGGTCTAAACTAAAATGCTAAAAATGATGTAGGCCTAAAAATCATAGGCCCTATGTACGTGTTATTGTCTTAGACACCCAACGATGAACCCCTATCATGTACGAATAAAATAATATTCCAATTTATAAGCCTCGAGGAAGTTGTTCATATCGTCAGCACTGATATAACAAAAATTCCCGGCAAAAATTAAAATAACCAACCTGGTAGATTTCAGGATTAATCAACATTTATTTTCTCATGCCGCACTTGCCCAGACCTGCATGTAATGCCGTCAAGAAACTCATCTATAGGCCTACATTTTTGCAACATTGTAATATAATTCCATAGTGGTAAATAGTGAACGATGCATTGAAGATGAGGATGCTTGGATGATACAGATATTAAGCACATGTTAAATTTGGGGGGGGGGGTATGGGGATGTCCAATTTTAGTTTAGGGCAATTATTATTTGGCCAAAATTTGGTGGGTGGGTGGATCTTGACCCAAGACAGAACAAGTTTGTATTGATAGTGGGTCAAGGGCACCCGAGGTCATCAGGGGTCATCTGAGGTCAAATTAGTAAAAACTGTCATATGGGTATGAAACTTGGTGGGTACAGTCAACATTCAAAGAAAAAAATTGAAAGGTCATTTCGGGGTCACCAGGGGTCATCTGAGGTCAAATTAGTAAAACTGTTGGATGGACATGAAACTTGGTGGGTACAGTTAACATTTAGAGCCAAATTTTTGGAAGGTCATTTCGGGGTGACCAGAGGTCATCTGAGGTCAAATTAGTAAAAACTGTCAGATGGGCATGAAACTTGGTAGGTGCACTCAACATTTAGAGCCAAATTTTTGGAAAATCATTTCAGGGTCATCGGGGTCATCTGAGGTCAAATTAGTAAAAACTGTCATATGGGCATGAAACTTGGTGAGGTACAGTCAACATTCCAAGAAAAAAAATTGAAAGGTCATTTCAGGGGTCACCAGGGGTCATCTGAGGTCAAATTAGTAAAACTGTTGGATGGACATGAAACTTGGTGGGTACAGTTAACATTTAGAGCCAAATTTTTAGAAGGTCATTTCGGGGTCACCAGAGGTCATCTGAGGTCAAATTAGTAAAAACTGTCAGATGGGCATGACACTTGGTGGGTACAGTCAACATGTAGAGCCAAATTTTGGAAGGTCATTTCGGGGTCACCAGAGGTCATCTGAGGTCAAATTAGTAAAAATTGTCGGATGGACATGAAACTTGGTGGGTACAGTCAACATTTAAGACCAAAAATTTTGGAAGGTCATTTCAGGGTCACCAGGGGTCATTTGAGGTCAAATTAGTAAAACATGTCGGATGGGCATGAAACTTGATGGGTACAGTTAACATTTAGAGCCAAATTTTTAGAAGGTCATTTTGGGGTCACCAGAGGTCATCTGAGGTCAAATTAGTAAAAACTGTCAGATGGGCATGAAACTTGGTGGGTACAGTCAACATGTAGAGCCAAATTTTTGGAAGGTCATTTCGGGGTCACCAGAGGTCATCTGAGGTCAAATTAGTAAAAACTGTCGGATGGACATGAAACTTGGTGGGTACAGTCACCATTTAAGACCAAATTTTTGGAAGGTCATTTCGGGGTCACCAGGGGTCATTTGAGGTCAAATTAGTAAAACCTGTCGGATGGGCATGAAACTTGATTGATACAGTCAACATTCAGAGCCAAATTTTTGGAAGGTCATTTCGGGGTCACCAGAGGTCATCTGAGGTCAAATTAGTAACAATTATCGGATGGACATGAAACTTGGTGGGTACAGTCAACATTTAAGACCAAATTCTTGGAAGGTCATTTCGGGTCACCAGGGGTCATTTGAGGTCAAATTAGTAAAACCTGTCGGATGGGCATGAAACTTGATGGATACAGTCAACATTCAGAGCCAAATTTTTGGAAAGTAATTTGGTGTCACCAGGGGTAAAGGATGTTGGATGGGCATGAAAGTTGGTGTGTACAGTCAATATTTTTGCTTAATTAATCAAATAAGTAAAACTGTCAGATCATTTAAGTTAGTTCCTCTACAAAAGTTTAGTTATAAAGAATCAACCCAACGAAAGCCTCACGCCATTTTTTAATATAATGGAATTCTTAAAAACTCTTACATAGCTGATAAATATTTAAAAATCAAACATGTTGAGGGTTTATTTTATGGATACCATGCATTGTTATGATTTATTATTTACTTATTAACTTTTCATTATTAAATTTAACACATGAAAAGAAATTCAAGGTACTGGAGAATATTAAAGCCTGCTTGAGTATTTTTTTGATGTTTGGCAGCATCTGTAATGTAGGTGACGAACTCAGATTATTTATAACAAGTTATGAATGACAAATTAATCATTTTTAAATGATTATTTTTTAAATGATTATTTTTTAAACTTGACATTTAATTTGCCATGCACTAAAAATGACAAATTAACTATATGTCATTCATGAAATTTGTCATCACATATCATATTATCAAATATTTATAAGTCGTGAAAATATTTGTTATGATGAAAATTAATTTGAAATGCTCAAAATTAGACCACTTTTTTGATGAATCAAAATTTCTAGTATAGTCCCCTTGAAAACTATTTAACATGCACTACCTAACATACTCAATCCGAACTCACACCCCCCTCAAATTCCTGTACACACATTGCACCCCTCACATCCACACACACACTGTCAACTCAAAAACCTGAAGTGCATCAGAACATTTTAGTACAACCCAAACTGATAGACATACACAAGTATGATTTAACTTTAACCATTTCCCAACATATTAAGATCACCTGCTATTATTCAGCCTAAAAACCAGAGAAGAAATAAACAAACCACAAAAGCACTGCTCTCTGCAGATAAAGAGGAATATGATGTGAAGTGCAACAGCACTTCATTGGTTATTTGATAAAGGAAGTGGGTGGAGCAATTAGGATTAAGATGGTTGGAAAATCAATAGTACACAAACATGGGTTCATTTCAGCCCTCTGGTTTTCAACCCCTGCACATGCAGGTAATAATGTACAGACCCTTGAAAATCTGAGGGTAACAGGGGTTGTTTGAGAATATCAGAGGGTCTATAATGCTTGATTCATGCCCATGGACCCCTTTCAAAAACAAGGGTAGAATCCTGCTATCATGGGTCAATTCATGGCCTTGTTCAGGGGTTGGTCAACCCATGGAAAACCCATGAAAGAGGCCTAGTTTCTTTTGTTTTCATGGACCTAGGGCATGGAAAAAATGACACAAACACTGGTTCATTTTTGTAAGGGTAGTACAAGACATCTTCAGAGTCTCTGTTACCACCCATGCCCCTATACACCCTGTATACATACCACATCATTATGAAGCCAATTCAACACTGGCTTAAGTAGCTCTGTGATGATGGAATCTTTACATAAGCAGCGTGAGCAGGAAGCTTCAGTAGTACAAGACATCTTCAGAGTCTCTGTTACCACCCATGCCCCTATACACCCTGTATACATACCACATCATTATGAAGCCAATTCAACACTGGCTTAAGTAGCTCTGCTATGATGGAATCTTTACATAAGCAGCGTGAGCAGGAAGCTTCAGTAGTACAGGACATCTTCAGAGTCTCTGTTACCACCCATGCCCCTATACACCCTGTATACATACCACATCATTATGAAGCCAATTCAACACTGGCTTAAGTAGCTCTGTGATGATGGAATCTTTACATAAGCAGCATGAGCAGGAAGCTTCAGTAGTACAGGACATCTTCAGAGTCTCTGTTACCACCCATGCCCCTATACACCCTGTATACATACCACATCATTATGAAGCCAATTCAACACTGGCTTAAGTAGCTCTGTGATGATGGAATCTTTACATAAGCAGCGTGAGCAGGAAGCTTCAGTAGTACAGGACATCTTCAGAGTCTCTGTTACCACCCATGCCCCTATACACCCTGTATACATACCACATCATTATGAAGCCAATTCAACACTGGTTTAAGTAGCTCTGTGATGATGGAATCTTTACATAAGCAGCGTGAGCAGGAAGCTTTAGTAGTACAGGACATCTTCAGAGTCTCTGTTACCACCCATGCCCCTATACACCCTGTATACATACCACATCATTATGAAGCCAATTCAACACTGGTTTAAGTAGCTCTGTGATGATGGAATCTTTACATAAGCAGCGTGAGCAGGAAGCTTCAGTAGTACAGGACATCTTCAGAGTCTCTGTTACCACCCATGCCCCTATACACCCTGTATACATACCACATCATTATGAAGCCAATTCAACACTGGTTTAAGTAGCTCTGCGATGATGGAATCTTTACATAAGCAGCATGAGCAGGAAGCTTCAGTAGTACAAGACATCTTCAGAGTCTCTGTTACCACCCATGCCCCTATACACCCTGTATACATACCACACCATTATGAAGCCAATTCAACACTGGTTTAAGTAGCTCTGTGATGATGGAATCTTTACATAAGCAGCGTGAGCAGGAAGCTTCAGTAGTACAGGACATCTTCAGAGTCTCTGTTACCACCCATGCCCCTATACACCCTGTATACATACCACACCATTATGAAGCCAATTCAACACTGGTTTAAGTAGCTCTGTGATGATGGAATCTTTACATAAGCAGCGTGAGCAGGAAGCTTCAGTAGTACAGGACATCTTCAGAGTCTCTGTTACCACCCATGCCCCTATACACCCTGTATACATACCACATCATTATGAAGCCAATTCAACACTGGTTTAAGTAGCTCTGCTATGATGGAATCTTTACATAAGCAGCGTGAGCAGGAAGCTTCAGTAGTACAGGACATCTTCAGAGTCTCTGTTACCACCCATGCCCCTATACACCCTGTATACATACCACATCATTATGAAGCCAATTCAACACTGGTTTAAGTAGCTCTGCTATGATGGAATCTTTACATAAGCAGCGTGAGCAGGAAGCTTCAGTAGTACAGGACATCTTCAGAGTCTCTGTTACCACCCATGCCCCTATACACCCTGTATACATACCACATCATTATGAAGCCAATTCAACACTGGCTTAAGTAGCTCTGTGATGATGGAATCTTTACATAAGCAGCGTGAGCAGGAAGCTTCAGTAGTACAGGACATCTTCAGAGTCTCTGTTACCACCCATGCCCCTATACACCCTGTATACATACCACACCATTATGAAGCCAATTCAACACTGGTTTAAGTAGCTCTGCTATGATGGAATCTTTACATAAGCAGCGTGAGCAGGAAGCTTCAGTAGTACAGGACATCTTCAGAGTCTCTGTTACCACCCATGCCCCTATACACCCTGTATACATACCACATCATTATGAAGCCAATTCAACACTGGCTTAAGTAGCTCTGCTATGATGGAATCTTTACATAAGCAGCGTGAGCAGGAAGCTTCAGTAGTACAGGACATCTTCAGAGTCTCTGTTACCACCCATGCCCCTATACACCCTGTATACATACCACACCATTATGAAGCCAATTCAACACTGGTTTAAGTAGCTCTGCTATGATGGAATCTTTACATAAGCAGCGTGAGCAGGAAGCTTCAGTAGTACAGGACATCTTCAGAGTCTCTGTTACCACCCATGCCCCTATACACCCTGTATACATACCACATCATTATGAAGCCAATTCAACACTGGCTTAAGTAGCTCTGCGATGATGGAATCTTTACATAAGCAGCGTGAGCAGGAAGCTTCAGTAGTACAGGACATCTTCAGAGTCTCTGTTACCACCCATGCCCCTATACACCCTGTATACATACCACATCATTATGAAGCCAATTCAACACTGGCTTAAGTAGCTCTGCTATGATGGAATCTTTACATAAGCAGCGTGAGCAGGAAGCTTCAGTAGTACAAGACATCTTCAGAGTCTCTGTTACCACCCATGCCCCTATACACCCTGTATACATACCACATCATTATGAAGCCAATTCAACACTGGCTTAAGTAGCTCTGCTATGATGGAATCTTTACATAAGCAGCGTGAGCAGGAAGCTTCAGTAGTACAAGACATCTTCAGAGTCTCTGTTACCACCCATGCCCCTATACACCCTGTATACATACCACATCATTATGAAGCCAATTCAACACTGGCTTAAGTAGCTCTGTGATGATGGAATCTTTACATAAGCAGCGTGAGCAGGAAGCTTCAGTAGTACAGGACATCTTCAGAGTCTCTGTTACCACCCATGCCCCTATACACCCTGTATACATACCATATCATTATGAAGCCAATTCAACACTGGTTTAAGTAGCTCTGCTATGATGGAATCTTTACATAAGCAGCGTGAGCAGGAAGCTTCAGTAGTACAGGACATCTTCAGAGTCTCTGTTACCACCCATGCCCCTATACACCCTGTATACATACCACATCATTATGAAGCCAATTCAACACTGGCTTAAGTAGCTCTGCTATGATGGAATCTTTACATAAGCAGCGTGAGCAGGAAGCTTCAGTAGTACAAGACATCTTCAGAGTCTCTGTTACCACCCATGCCCCTATACACCCTGTATACATACCACATCATTATGAAGCCAATTCAACACTGGATTAAGTAGCTCTGTGATGATGGAATCTTTACATAAGCAGCGTAAGCAGGAAGCTTCAGTAGTACAGGACATCTTCAGAGTCTCTGTTACCACCCATGCCCCTATACACCCTGTATACATACCATATCATTATGAAGCCAATTCAACACTGGTTTAAGTAGCTCTGCTATGATGGAATCTTTACATAAGCAGCGTGAGCAGGAAGCTTCAGTAGTACAGGACATCTTCAGAGTCTCTGTTACCACCCATGCCCCTATACACCCTGTATACATACCACATCATTATGAAGCCAATTCAACACTGGCTTAAGTAGCTCTGCGATGATGGAATCTTTACATAAGCAGCGTGAGCAGGAAGCTTCAGTAGTACAGGACATCTTCAGAGTCTCTGTTACCACCCATGCCCCTATACACCCTGTATACATACCACATCATTATGAAGCCAATTCAACACTGGCTTAAGTAGCTCTGTGATGATGGAATCTTTACATAAGCAGCATGAGCAGGAAGCTTCAGTAGTACAGGACATCTTCAGAGTCTCTGTTACCACCCATGCCCCTATACACCCTGTATACATACCATATCATTATGAAGCCAATTCAACACTGGTTTAAGTAGCTCTGCTATGATGGAATCTTTACATAAGCAGCGTGAGCAGGAAGCTTCAGTAGTACAGGACATCTTCAGAGTCTCTGTTACCACCCATGCCCCTATACACCCTGTATACATACCACATCATTATGAAGCCAATTCAACACTGGCTTAAGTAGCTCTGCGATGATGGAATCTTTACATAAGCAGCGTGAGCAGGAAGCTTCAGTAGTACAGGACATCTTCAGAGTCTCTGTTACCACCCATGCCCCTATACACCCTGTATACATACCACATCATTATGAAGCCAATTCAACACTGGCTTAAGTAGCTCTGCGATGATGGAATCTTTACATAAGTCGCGTGAGCAGGAAGCTTCAGTAGTACCGGACATCTTCAGAGTCTCTGTTACCACCCATGCCCCTATACACCCTGTATACATACCACACCATTATGAAACCAATTCAACACTGGCTTAAGTAGCTCTGCTATGATGGAATCTTTACATAAGCAGCGTGAGCAGGAAGCTTCAGTAGTACAGGACATCTTCAGAGTCTCTGTTACCACCCATGCCCCTATACACCCTGTATACATACCACATCATTATGAAGCCAATTCAACACTGGCTTAAGTAGCTCTGCTATGATGGAATCTTTACATAAGCAGCGTGAGCAGGAAGCTTCAGTAGTACAAGACATCTTCAGAGTCTCTGTTACCACCCATGCCCCTATACACCCTGTATACATACCACACCATTATGAAACCAATTCAACACTGGCTTAAGTAGCTCTGTGATGATGGAATCTTTACATAAGCAGCGTGAGCAGGAAGCTTCAGTAGTACAAGACATCTTCAGAGTCTCTGTTACCACCCATGCCCCTATACACCCTGTATACATACCACATCATTATGAAGCCAATTCAGCACTGGCTTAAGTAGCTCTGCTATGATGGAATCTTTACATAAGCAGCGTGAGCAGGAAGCTTCAGTAGTACAGGACATCTTCAGAGTCTCTGTTACCACCCATGCCCCTATACACCCTGTATACATACCACATCATTATGAAGCCAATTCAACACTGGCTTAAGTAGCTCTGTGATGATGGAATCTTTACATAAGCAGCGTGAGCAGGAAGCTTCAGTAGTACAGGACATCTTCAGAGTCTCTGTTACCACCCATGCCCCTATACACCCTGTATACATACCACACCATTATGAAACCAATTCAACACTGGCTTAAGTAGCTCTGTGATGATGGAATCTTTACATAAGCAGCGTGAGCAGGAAGCTTCAGTAGTACAGGACATCTTCAGAGTCTCTGTTACCACCCATGCCCCTATACACCCTGTATACATACCACATCATTATGAAGCCAATTCAACACTGGCTTAAGTAGCTCTGTGATGATGGAATCTTTACATAAGCAGCGTGAGCAGGAAGCTTCAGTAGTACAGGACATCTTCAGAGTCTCTGTTACCACCCATGCCCCTATACACCCTGTATACATACCACATCATTATGAAGCCAATTCAACACTGGCTTAAGTAGCTCTGCTATGATGGAATCTTTACATAAGCAGCGTGAGCAGGAAGCTTCAGTAGTACAAGACATCTTCAGAGTCTCTGTTACCACCCATGCCCCTATACACCCTGTATACATACCACACCATTATGAAACCAATTCAACACTGGCTTAAGTAGCTCTGTGATGATGGAATCTTTACATAAGCAGCGTGAGCAGGAAGCTTCAGTAGTACAAGACATCTTCAGAGTCTCTGTTACCACCCATGCCCCTATACACCCTGTATACATACCACATCATTATGAAGCCAATTCAACACTGGCTTAAGTAGCTCTGCGATGATGGAATCTTTACATAAGCAGCGTGAGCAGGAAGCTTCAGTAGTACAGGACATCTTCAGAGTCTCTGTTACCACCCATGCCCCTATACACCCTGTATACATACCACATCATTATGAAGCCAATTCAACACTGGCTTAAGTAGCTCTGTGATGATGGAATCTTTACATAAGCAGCGTGAGCAGGAAGCTTCAGTAGTACAGGACATCTTCAGAGTCTCTGTTACCACCCATGCCCCTATACACCCTGTATACATACCACATCATTATGAAGCCAATTCAACACTGGTTTAAGTAGCTCTGCAATGATGGAATCTTTACATAAGCAGCGTGAGCAGGAAGCTTCAGTAGTACAGGACATCTTCAGAGTCTCTGTTACAACCCATGCCCCTATACACCCTGTATACATACCACACCATTATGAAGCCAATTCAACACTGGTTTAAGTAGCTCTGCAATGATGGAATCTTTACATAAGCAGCGTGAGCAGGAAGCTTCAGTAGTACAAGACATCTTCAGAGTCTCTGTTACCACCCATGCCCCTATACACCCTGTATACATACCATATCATTATGAAGCCAATTCAACACTGGTTTAAGTAGCTCTGTGATGATGAAATCTTTACATAAGCAGCGTGAGCAGGAAGCTTCAGTAGTACAGGACATCTTCAGAGTCTCTGTTACCACCCATGCCCCTATACACCCTGTATACATACCACATCATTATGAAGCCAATTCAACACTGGCTTAAGTAGCTCTGTGATGATGGAATCTTTACATAAGCAGCGTGAGCAGGAAGCTTCAGTAGTACAGGACATCTTCAGAGTCTCTGTTACCACCCATGCCCCTATACACCCTGTATACATACCACATCATTATGAAGCCAATTCAACACTGGTTTAAGTAGCTCTGTGATGATGGAATCTTTACATAAGCAGCGTGAGCAGGAAGCTTCAGTAGTACAGGACATCTTCAGAGTCTCTGTTACCACCCATGCCCCTATACACCCTGTATACATACCACATCATTATGAAGCCAATTCAACACTGGTTTAAGTAGCTCTGTGATGATGGAATCTTTACATAAGCAGCGTGAGCAGGAAGCTTCAGTAGTACAGGACATCTTCAGAGTCTCTGTTACCACCCATGCCCCTATACACCCTGTATACATACCACATCATTATGAAGCCAATTCAACACTGGTTTAAGTAGCTCTGCAATGATGGAATCTTTACATAAGCAGCGTGAGCAGGAAGCTTCAGTAGTACAGGACATCTTCAGAGTCTCTGTTACCACCCATGCCCCTATACACCCTGTATACATACCACATCATTATGAAGCCAATTCAACACTGGCTTAAGTAGCTCTGTGATGATGGAATCTTTACATAAGCAGCGTGAGCAGGAAGCTTCAGTAGTACAGGACATCTTCAGAGTCTCTGTTACCACCCATGCCCCTATACACCCTGTATACATACCACATCATTATGAAGCCAATTCAACACTGGCTTAAGTAGCTCTGCGATGATGGAATCTTTACATAAGCAGCGTGAGCAGGAAGCTTCAGTAGTACAGGACATCTTCAGAGTCTCTGTTACCACCCATGCCCCTATACACCCTGTATACATACCACATCATTATGAAGCCAATTCAACACTGGCTTAAGTAGCTCTGTGATGATGGAATCTTTACATAAGCAGCGTGAGCAGGAAGCTTCAGTAGTACAGGACATCTTCAGAGTCTCTGTTACCACCCATGCCCCTATACACCCTGTATACATACCACATCATTATGAAGCCAATTCAACACTGGCTTAAGTAGCTCTGCGATGATGGAATCTTTACATAAGCAGCGTGAGCAGGAAGCTTCAGTAGTACAGGACATCTTCAGAGTCTCTGTTACCACCCATGCCCCTATACACCCTGTATACATACCACATCATTATGAAGCCAATTCAACACTGGCTTAAGTAGCTCTGCGATGATGGAATCTTTACATAAGCAGCGTGAGCAGGAAGCTTCAGTAGTACAGGACATCTTCAGAGTCTCTGTTACCACCCATGCCCCTATACACCCTGTATACATACCACATCATTATGAAGCCAATTCAACACTGGTTTAAGTAGCTCTGTGATGATGGAATCTTTACATAAGCAGCGTGAGCAGGAAGCTTCATTAGTACAGGACATCTTCAGAGTCTCTGTTACCACCCATGCCCCTATACACCCTGTATACATACCACATCATTATGAAGCCAATTCAACACTGGTTTAAGTAGCTCTGCTATGATGGAATCTTTACATAAGCAGCGTGAGCAGGAAGCTTCAGTAGTACAGGACATCTTCAGAGTCTCTGTTACCACCCATGCCCCTATACACCCTGTATACATACCACATCATTATGAAGCCAATTCAACACTGGTTTAAGTAGCTCTGCTATGATGGAATCTTTACATAAGCAGCGTGAGCAGGAAGCTTCAGTAGTACAGGACATCTTCAGAGTCTCTGTTACCACCCATGCCCCTATACACCCTGTATACATACCACATCATTATGAAGCCAATTCAGCACTGGGTTAAGTAGCTCTGTGATGATGGAATCTTTGCATAAGCAGCGTGAGCAGGAAGCTTCAGTAGTACAAGACATCTTCAGAGTCTCTGTTACCACCCATGCCCCTATACACCCTGTATACATACCACATCATTATGAAGCCAATTCAACACTGGCTTAAGTAGCTCTGCTATGATGGAATCTTTACATAAGCAGCGTGAGCAGGAAGCTTCAGTAGTACAGGACATCTTCAGAGTCTCTGTTACCACCCATGCCCCTATACACCCTGTATACATACCACACCATTATGAAACCAATTCAACACTGGCTTAAGTAGCTCTGTGATGATGGAATCTTTACATAAGCAGCGTGAGCAGGAAGCTTCAGTAGTACAGGACATCTTCAGAGTCTCTGTTACCACCCATGCCCCTATACACCCTGTATACATACCACATCATTATGAAGCCAATTCAACACTGGTTTAAGTAGCTCTGTGATGATGGAATCTTTACATAAGCAGCGTGAGCAGGAAGCTTCAGTAGTACAGGACATCTTCAGAGTCTCTGTTACCACCCATGCCCCTATACACCCTGTATACATACCACACCATTATGAAACCAATTCAACACTGGCTTAAGTAGCTCTGTGATGATGGAATCTTTACATAAGCAGCGTGAGCAGGAAGCTTCAGTAGTACAAGACATCTTCAGAGTCTCTGTTACCACCCGCATGCCCCTATACACCCTGTATACATACCACATCATTATGAAGCCAATTCAACACTGGCTTAAGTAGCTCTGTGATGATGGAATCTTTACATAAGCAGCGTGAGCAGGAAGCTTCAGTAGTACAGGACATCTTCAGAGTCTCTGTTAACACCCATGCCCCTATACACCACATCATTATGAAGCCAATTCAGCACTGGTTTAAGTAGCTCTGTGATGATGGAATCTTTACATAAGCAGCGTGAGCAGGAAGCTTCAGTAGTACAGGACATCTTCAGAGTCTCTGTTACCACCCATGCCCCTATACACCCTGTATACATACCACATCATTATGAAGCCAATTCAACACTGGCTTAAGTAGCTCTGCGATGATGGAATCTTTACATAAGCAGCGTGAGCAGGAAGCTTCAGTAGTACAGGACATCTTCAGAGTCTCTGTTACAACCCATGCCCCTATACACCCTGTATACATACCACATCATTATGAAGCCAATTCAACACTGGCTTAAGTAGCTCTGTGATGATGAAATCTTTACATAAGCAGCGTGAGCAGGAAGCTTCAGTAGTACAGGACATCTTCAGAGTCTCTGTTACCACCCATGCCCCTATACACCCTGTATACATACCACACCATTATGAAACCAATTCAACACTGGCTTAAGTAGCTCTGTGATGATGGAATCTTTACATAAGCAGCGTGAGCAGGAAGCTTCAGTAGTACAGGACATCTTCAGAGTCTCTGTTACCACCCATGCCCCTATACACCCTGTATACATACCACATCATTATGAAGCCAATTCAACACTGGCTTAAGTAGCTCTGCTATGATGGAATCTTTACATAAGCAGCGTGAGCAGGAAGCTTCAGTAGTACAGGACATCTTCAGAGTCTCTGTTACCACCCATGCCCCTATACACCCTGTATACATACCACACCATTATGAAGCCAATTCAACACTGGTTTAAGTAGCTCTGTGATGATGAAATCTTTACATAAGCAGCGTGAGCAGGAAGCTTCAGTAGTACAGGACATCTTCAGAGTCTCTGTTACCACCCATGCCCCTATACACCCTGTATACATACCACATCATTATGAAGCCAATTCAACACTGGCTTAAGTAGCTCTGTGATGATGGAATCTTTACATAAGCAGCGTGAGCAGGAAGCTTCAGTAGTACAGGACATCTTCAGAGTCTCTGTTACCACCCATGCCCCTATACACCCTGTATACATACCACATCATTATGAAGCCAATTCAACACTGGTTTAAGTAGCTCTGCTATGATGGAATCTTTACATAAGCAGCGTGAGCAGGAAGCTTCAGTAGTACAGGACATCTTCAGAGTCTCTGTTACCACCCATGCCCCTATACACCCTGTATACATACCACATCATTATGAAGCCAATTCAACACTGGCTTAAGTAGCTCTGCTATGATGTAATCTTTACATAAGCAGCGTGAGCAGGAAGCTTCAGTAGTACAAGACATCTTCAGAGTCTCTGTTACCACCCATGCCCCTATACACCCTGTATACATACCACATCATTATGAAGCCAATTCAACACTGGTTTAAGTAGCTCTGTGATGATGAAATCTTTACATAAGCAGCGTGAGCAGGAAGCTTCAGTAGTACAGGACATCTTCAGAGTCTCTGTTACCACCCATGCCCCTATACACCCTGTATACATACCACATCATTATGAAGCCAATTCAACACTGGCTTAAGTAGCTCTGTGATGATGGAATCTTTACATAAGCAGCGTGAGCAGGAAGCTTCAGTAGTACAGGACATCTTCAGAGTCTCTGTTACCACCCATGCCCCTATACACCCTGTATACATACCACATCATTATGAAGCCAATTCAACACTGGTTTAAGTAGCTCTGCTATGATGGAATCTTTACATAAGCAGCGTGAGCAGGAAGCTTCAGTAGTACAGGACATCTTCAGAGTCTCTGTTACCACCCATGCCCCTATACACCCTGTATACATACCACATCATTATGAAGCCAATTCAACACTGGTTTAAGTAGCTCTGTGATGATGGAATCTTTACATAAGCAGCGTGAGCAGGAAGCTTCAGTAGTACAGGACATCTTCAGAGTCTCTGTTACCACCCATGCCCCTATACACCCTGTATACATACCACATCATTATGAAGCCAATTCAACACTGGCTTAAGTAGCTCTGTGATGATGGAATCTTTACATAAGCAGCGTGAGCAGGAAGCTTCAGTAGTACAGGACATCTTCAGAGTCTCTGTTACCACCCATGCCCCTATACACCCTGTATACATACCACATCATTATGAAGCCAATTCAACACTGGTTTAAGTAGCTCTGTGATGATGGAATCTTTACATAAGCAGCGTGAGCAGGAAGCTTCAGTAGTACAGGACATCTTCAGAGTCTCTGTTACCAGAACTGACGGACTATTGATACCTTGAAAGATCAAAATATAATATTGGTTTAAATTAACATATTCGTTGCATTTACAGCAAATTCCCCAATTAGCACCCACTCAGTGACTCAAGGTCATGATCCTCCTTCATTAATACACATGTATCAAACACAGAACCCTCTACACATATTTTGATCCATTTTATAAACAATATAAAAAAGTCCCCAATCCATAGGACCATATTAAGTACCCTGGGCAGTCTGTTGCCCTTAGACTTGGCCTTGATGCCTTGGTTCGGCTTCAATGTTCAAAGTATTATTCAGTAGCAAGTGGCCTTGGTGCCTATCAAAGGAGCAGCAAGTTTTAGGACTACACCCAAATGTATTAGAACTACACCCAAATGTATTAGAACTACACCTAAATGTATTAGAACTACACCCAAATGTATTAGGAATACACCCAAATGTTTTAGGATTACACCCAAATGTTTTAGGATTACACCCAAATGTATTAGGATTGCACCCAAATGTATTAGGATTGCACCCAAATGTATTAGGATTACACCCAAATGCATTAGGATTACACCCAAATGTATTAGGATTACACCCAAATCACAGAGGAGTAAGATAAGACAGAGCGCGTACCACCAGTCAAAGTCCCCGTGTATTGTATGGTACCAGTTCTCGCATATTCATGAGGGCCGATTGTTCAATTGTGCTGTGTCAAACAATCACGCCAGCGTTATGCGTGCCTTCACAGATACGCGATAGAGCGTGCGTGCTTTCACGATTACTGCGATAGACCATGAAAATACGCTGTGAATTGCGTAGCAGTCTCGCCTGTCGCATTTCATGGAACAATCGGCTCTCATTATCGGATGAGGCGGAGACTTTGACTGGTGGTACGCGCTCTGTCTTATCTTACTCCTCTGTGACCCAAATGTATTACGATTACACCCAAATGTATTAGGACTACACCCAAATGTATTAGGACTACACCCAAATGTATTAGGACTACACCCAAATGTATCAGGACTACGCCCAAATGTATTAGAAATACGCCCAAATGTATCAGGACTACGCCCAAAATGTTTTAGGAATACACCCAAATGTATTAGGAATACACCCAAATGTATTAGGACTACACCCAAATGTTTTAGGAATACACCCAAATGCATTAGGATTACACCCAAATGTATTAGGATTACACCCAAATGTATTAGGACTACACCCAAATGTATTAGGACTACACCCAAATGTATTAGAAATACACCCAAATGTATCAGGACTACGCCCAAAATGTTTTAGGAATACACCCAAATGTATTAGGAATACACCCAAATGTATTAGGAATACACCCAAATGTATTAGGAATACACCCAAATGTATTAGGAATACACCCAAATGTATTAGGACTACACCCAAATGTATTAGGACTACACCCAAATGTATTAGGACTACACCCAAATGTATTAGGACTACACCCAAATGTATTAGAAATACACCCAAATGTATCAGGACTACGCCCAAAATGGTTTAGGAATACACCCAAATGGTTTAGGAATACACCCAAATGTATTAGGAATACACCCAAATGTATTAGGAATACACCCAAATGTATTAGGACTACACCCAAATGTTTTAGGACTACACCCAAATGTATTAGGACTACACCCAAATGTATTAGAAATACACCCAAATGTATCAGGACTACACCCAAATGTATTAGGACTACACCCAAATGTATTAGGACTACACCCAAATGTATTAGGACTACACCCAAATGTATTAGGACTACACCCAAATGTATTAGAAATACACCCAAATGTATCAGGACTACGCCCAAAATGGTTTAGGAATACACCCAAATGTATTAGGAATACACCCAAATGTATTAGGAATACACCCAAATGTATTAGGAATACACCCAAATGTATTAGGAATACACCCAAATGTATTAGAAATACACCCAAATGTATCAGGACTACGCCCAAAATGGTTTAGGAATACACCCAAATGTATTAGGAATACACCCAAATGTATTAGGAATACACCCAAATGTATTAGGACTACACCCAAATGTATTAGGACTACACCCAAATGTATTAGAAATACACCCAAATGTATCAGGACTACGCCCAAAATGGTTTAGGAATACACCCAAATGTATTAGGAATACACCCAAATGTATTAGGACTACACCCAAATGTTTTAGGAATACACCCAAATTTGTATCCTTGCCCTTACCTTGATCAAAAGTTTGACACTCTGTAATGAGATGAACTAAAGACACCAGCAACTCATGGAGACTTACTGCAATAAAAAAACAAAAAAAAAACAAAAAATTTACTGACAACCCTTTTCATACATAATCTGTACACGCCGACTGTTCCAAAAAACCTGAATTGTATTCAACCATTTTGTTTTATTCACTGGATAAATTGCATTAGAAGAGGACCCATTCATGTCTACTTTAAGATTTCCTAGACCCCACCAGCATACATTCATACCTTCTTAGATAGCGGGAACCAATCAGAACAAATGTAAACAAAAACCCAGGAGTGCATTACTTGCGTACAATGCACGGGCACGCAAATCCTTTTCATGAGAGTTGATGCATTTATATTTGCTCGCATTTGCCAACATTTTTAGTAAGAATTTTGTTAAAAATAGCTAAAGATTTTTTTCGGTGTGAAATTGGATAATAAATGTGAGAAATTGTACAAAATAATACACCTATAATGAGATGTTTATGCGTCTAATGCCGGGCTTGTGCATCTAGACACATTAGACAAAATAATCGACAACAAATTTCACATTTCCCCTCATGTCCGCTCAAAATTTTCGAAATTCCCCTTGTTTTCCCCTTTTTCTCCATGAAAAACTTAACATTCCTCCACAATAACACTATAAAATTAGTAATTATCATGGTTGAGACAATTTATTACATCTTCAGGGTATGATAGGAAGAGTCTTCGGTACCTAACCAGGCTTCAATAGCACTATAATAGGACCAAATTTGATGTGGTGCCTTACTCATATCATGCAATTAACCAATCAGGGGTTCTGTCACTATTACTGAAAGAAAGGTAGTAGTATGAAACATATGTGTTGGATCACATATTTTTCAACCGATTACAGATTTTTGTCTCCTAGTGAGTAGTGCCCATGGAGTTAAGTGGCAATCTTATAATCTAAGTTTATCACAATATTGAATAATGTTACAAAATATCCCACAGGGGTGTACAGTTCAAATTCAGTTAACCCTATTTGAAATTCACTTCCTGTGTGGAAGATTAAACTCATGTCTTTTACAGGGGGTGTAGGGATTTCAACTACAATAGCCGCTTGTGTGTGACTTACCATCTCCATTACTGGTTTGAATTGGGAACAGATCAGCTCCACCGGCATACATCATGAGACGACATAGTAAACACACTGAATGCATGAAATGAAAGAACTCTACTTCTGGGCCAGTGTAGCGTGTCCGCTTGATGCCTTGACCTACAACAACAATACAGCATACATCATGAGACGACATAGTAAACACACCGAATGCATGAAATGAAAGAACTCTACTTCTGGGCCAGTGTAGCGTGTCCGCTTGATGCCTTGACCTACAACAACAATACAGCATACATCATGAGACGACATAGTAAGCACACTGAATGCATGAAATGAAAGAACTCTACTTCTGGGCCAGTGTAGCGTGTCCGCTTGATGCCTTGACCTACAACAACAATACAGCATACATCATGATACGACATAGTAAACACACCGAATGCATGAAATGAAAGAACTCTACTTCTGGGCCAGTGTAGCGTGTCCGCTTGATGCCTTGACCTACAACAACAATACAGCATACATCATGATACGACATAGTAAACACACTGAATGCATGAAATGAAAGAACTCTACTTCTGGGCCAGTGTAGCGTGTCCGCTTGATGCCTTGACCTACAACAACAATACAGCATACATCATGATACGACATAGTAAACACACTGAATGCATGAAATGAAAGAACTCTACTTCTGGGCCAGTGTAGC
Source organism: Amphiura filiformis (assembly GCF_039555335.1). Classification (NCBI taxonomy): domain Eukaryota; kingdom Metazoa; phylum Echinodermata; class Ophiuroidea; order Amphilepidida; family Amphiuridae; genus Amphiura; species Amphiura filiformis. The sequence continues at coordinate 64,395,540 of NC_092645.1, read as the reverse complement.
GTGTCCGCTTGATGCCTTGACCTACAACAACAATACAGCATACATCATGAGACGACATAGTAAACACACCGAATGCATGAAATGAAAGAACTCTACTTCTGGGCCAGTGTAGCGTGTCCGCTTGATGCCTTGACCTACAACAACAATACAGCATACATCATGAGACGACATAGTAAACACACTGAATGCATGAAATGAAAGAACTCTACTTCTGGCCCAGTGTAGCGTGTCCGCTTGATGCCTTGACCTACAACAACAATACAGCATACATCATGATACGACATAGTAAACACACTGAATGCATGAAATGAAAGAACTCTACTTCTGGGCCAGTGTAGCGTGTCCGCTTGATGCCTTGACCTACAACAACAATACAGCATACATCATGATACGACATAGTAAACACACTGAATGCATGAAATGAAAGAACTCTACTTCTGGGCCAGTGTAGCGTGTCCGCTTGATGCCTTGACCTACAACAACAATACAGCATACATCATGAGACGACATAGTAAACACACCGAATGCATAAAATGAAAGAACTCAACTTCTGGGCCAGTGTAGCGTGTCCGCTTGATGCCTTGACCTACAACAACAATACAGCATACATCATGAGAGCGACATAGTAAGCACAATCGAATGCATAAAATGAAAGAACTCTACTTCTGGGCCAGTGTAGCGTGTCCGCTTGATGCCTTGACCTACAACAACAATACAGCATACATCATGATACGACATAGTAAACACACTGAATGCATGAAATGAAAGAACTCTACTTCTGGGCCAGTGTAGCGTGTACGCTTGATGCCTTGACCTACAACAACAATACAGCATACATCATGAGACGACATAGTAAGCACACTGAATGCATGAAATGAAAGAACTCTACTTCTGGGCCAGTGTAGCGTGTCCGCTTGATGCCTTGACCTACAACAACAATACAGCATACATCATGAGACGACATAGTAAACACACTGAAAGCATGAAATGAAAGAACTCTACTTCTGGGCCAGTGTAGCGTGTCCGCTTGATGCCTTGACCTACAACAACAATACAGCATACATCATGATACGACATAGTAAACACACTGAATGCATGAAATGAAAGAACTCTACTTCTGGGCCAGTGTAGCATGTACGCTTGATGCCTTGACCTACAACAACAATACAGCATACATCATGATACGACATAGTAAACACACCGAATGCATGAAATGAAAGAACTCTACTTCTGGGCCAGTGTAGCGTGTCCGCTTGATGCCTTGACCTACAACAACAATACAGCATACATCATGAGACGACATAGTAAACACACCGAATGCATGAAATGAAAGAACTCTACTTCTGGGCCAGTGTAGCGTGTCCGCTTGATGCCTTGACCTACAACAACAATACAGCATACATCATGATACGACATAGTAAACACACCGAATGCATGAAATGAAAGAACTCTACTTCTGGGCCAGTGTAGCGTGTCCGCTTGATGCCTTGACCTACAACAACAATACAGCATACATCATGAGAAGACATAGTAAACACACCGAATGCATGAAATGAAAGAACTCTACTTCTGGGCCAGTGTAGCGTGTACGCTTGATGCCTTGACCTACAACAACAATACAGCATACATCATGAGACGACATAGTAAACACACTGAATGCATGAAATGAAAGAACTCTACTTCTGGGCCAGTGTAGCGTGTCCGCTTGATGCCTTGACCTACAACAACAATACAGCATACATCATGATACGACATAGTAAACACACCGAATGCATGAAATGAAGGAACTCTACTTCTGGGCCAGTGTAGCGTGTCCGCTTGATGCCTTGACCTACAACAACAATACAGCATACATCATGATACGACATAGTAAACACACCGAATGCATGAAATGAAAGAACTCTACTTCTGGGCCAGTGTAGCGTGTCCGCTTGATGCCTTGACCTACAACAACAATACAGCATACATCATGAGACGACATAGTAAGCACACTGAATGCATGAAATGAAAGAACTCTACTTCTGGGCCAGTGTAGCGTGTCCGCTTGATGCCTTGACCTACAACAACAATACAGCATACATCATGAGACGACATAGTAAGCACACTGAATGCATGAAATGAAAGAACTCTACTTCTGGGCCAGTGTAGCGTGTCCGCTTGATGCCTTGACCTACAACAACAATACAGCATACATCATGAGACGACATAGTAAGCACACTGAATGCATGAAATGAAAGAACTCTACTTCTGGGCCAGTGTAGCGTGTCCGCTTGATGCCTTGACCTACAACAACAATACAGCATACATCATGAGACGACATAGTAAGCACACTGAATGCATGAAATGAAGGAACTCTACTTCTGGGCCAGTGTAGCGTGTCCGCTTGATGCCTTGACCTACAACAACAATACAGCATACATCATGATACGACATAGTAAACACACTGAATGCATGAAATGAAAGAACTCTACTTCTGGGCCAGTGTAGCGTGTCCGCTTGATGCCTTGACCTACAACAACAATACGGCATACATCATGAGACGACATAGTAAGCACACCGAATGCATGAAATGAAAGAACTCTACTTCTGGGCCAGTGTAGCGTGTCCGCTTGATGCCTTGACCTACAACAACAATACAGCATACATCATGATACGACATAGTAAACACACAGAATGCATGAAATGAAAGAACTCTACTTCTGGGCCAGTGTAGCGTGTCCGCTTGATGCCTTGACCTACAACAACAATACAGCATACATCATGACACGACATAGTAAACACACCGAATGCATGAAATGAAGGAACTCTACTTCTGGGCCAGTGTAGCGTGTCCGCTTGATGCCTTGACCTACAACAACAATACAGCATACATCATGAGACGACATAGTAAACACACCGAATGCATAAAATGAAAGAACTCAACTTCTGGGCCAGTGTAGCGTGTCCGCTTGATGCCTTGACCTACAACAACAATACAGCATACATCATGAGACGACATAGTAAACACACACTGAATGCATGAAATGAAGGAACTCTACTTCTGGGCCAGTGTAGCGTGTCCGCTTGATGCCTTGACCTACAACAACAATACAGCATACATCATGAGACGACATAGTAAACACACGGAATGCATGAAATGAAAGAACTCTACTTCTGGGCCAGTGTAGCGTGTCCGCTTGATGCCTTGACCTACAACAACAATACAGCATACATCATGATCCGACATAGTAAACACACTGAATGCATGAAATGAAAGAACTCTACTTCTGGGCCAGTGTAGTGTGTACGCTTGATGCCTTGACCTACAACAACAATACAGCATACATCATGAGACGACATAGTAAACACACTGAATGCATGAAATGAAGGAACTCTACTTCTGGGCCAGTGTAGCGTGTCCGCTTGATGCCTTGACCTACAACAACAATACAGCATACATCATGAGACGACATAGTAAACACACTGAATGCATGAAATGAAGGAACTCTACTTCTGGGCCAGTGTAGCGTGTCCGCTTGATGCCTTGACCTACAACAACAATACAGCATACATCATGAGACGACATAGTAAACACACGGAATGCATGAAATGAAAGAACTCTACTTCTGGGCCAGTGTAGCGTGTCCGCTTGATGCCTTGACCTACAACAACAATACAGCATACATCATGATCCGACATAGTAAACACACTGAATGCATGAAATGAAAGAACTCTACTTCTGGGCCAGTGTAGCGTGTCCGCTTGATGCCTTGACCTACAACAACAATACAGCATACATCATGAGGCGACATAGTAAACACACCGAATGCATGAAATGAAAGAACTCTACTTCTGGGCCAGTGTAGCGTGTCCGCTTGATGCCTTGACCTACAACAACAATACAGCATACATCATGAGACGACATAGTAAACACACTGAATGCATGAAATGAAAGAACTCTACTTCTGGGCCAGTGTAGCGTGTCCGCTTGATGCCTTGACCTACAACAACAATACAGCATACATCATGATACGACATAGTAAACACACTGAATGCATGAAATGAAAGAACTCTACTTCTGGGCCAGTGTAGCGTGTCCGCTTGATGCCTTGACCTACAACAACAATACAGCATACATCATGATACGACATAGTAAACACACTGAATGCATGAAATGAAAGAACTCTACTTCTGGGCCAGTGTAGCGTGTACGCTTGATGCCTTGACCTACAACAACAATACAGCATACATCATGATACGACATAGTAAACACACTGAATGCATGAAATGAAAGAACTCTACTTCTGGGCCAGTGTAGCGTGTCCGCTTGATGCCTTGACCTACAACAACAATACAGCATACATCATGAGACGACATAGTAAACACCCCGAATGCATGAAATGAAAGAACTCTACTTCTGGGCCAGTGTAGCGTGTCCGCTTGATGCCTTGACCTACAACAACAATACAGCATACATCATGAGACGACATAGTAAGCACACCGAATGCATGAAATGAAAGAACTCTACTTCTGGGCCAGTGTAGCGTGTCCGCTTGATGCCTTGACCTACAACAACAATACAGCATACATCATGAGACGACATAGTAAACACACAGAATGCATAAAATGAAAGAACTCTACTTCTGGGCCAGTGTAGCGTGTCCGCTTGATGCCTTGACCTACAACAACAATACAGCATACATCATGAGACGACATAGTAAACACACCAATGCATGAAATGAAAGAACTCTACTTCTGGGCCAGTGTAGCGTATACGCTTGATGCCTTGACCTACAACAACAATACAGCATACATCATGAGACGACATAGTAAACACACCAATGCATGAAATGAAAGAACTCTACTTCTGGGCCAGTGTAGCGTGTCCGCTTGATGCCTTGACCTACAACAACAATACAGCATACATCATGAGACGACATAGTAAACACACTGAATGCATGAAATGAAAGAACTCTACTTCTGGGCCAGTGTAGCGTGTCCGCTTGATGCCTTGACCTACAACAACAATACGGCATACATCATGAGACGACATAGTAAACACACCGAATGCATGAAATGAAAGAACTCTACTTCTGGGCCAGTGTAGCGTGTCCGCTTGATGCCTTGACCTACAACAACAATACAGCATACATCATGAGACGACATAGTAAACACACCGAATGCATAAAATGAAAGAACTCTACTTCTGGCCCAGTGTAGCGTGTCCGCTTGATGCCTTGACCTACAACAACAATACAGCATACATCATGAGACGACATAGTAAACACACTGAATGCATGAAATGAAAGAACTCTACTTCTGGGCCAGTGTAGCGTGTCCGCTTGATGCCTTGACCTACAACAACAATACAGCATACAATGAGACGACATAGTAAACACACTGAATGCATGAAATGAAAGAACTCTACTTCTGGGCCAGTGTAGCGTGTCCGCTTGATGCCTTGACCTACAACAACAATACAGCATACATCATGATACGACATAGTAAACACACTGAATGCATGAAATGAAAGAACTCTACTTCTGGGCCAGTGTAGCGTGTCCGCTTGATGCCTTGACCTACAAAAACAATACAGCATACATCATGATACGACATAGTAAGCACACCGAATGCATGAAATGAAAGAACTCAACTTCTGGGCCAGTGTAGCGTGTCCGCTTGATGCCTTGACCTACAACAACAATACAGCATACATCATGATACGACATAGTAAACACACTGAATGCATGAAATGAAAGAACTCTACTTCTGGGCCAGTGTAGCGTGTCCGCTTGATGCCTTGACCTACAACAACAATACAGCATACATCATGATACGACATAGTAAACACACTGAATGCATGAAATGAAAGAACTCTACTTCTGGGCCAGTGTAGCGTGTCCGCTTGATGCCTTGACCTACAACAACAATACAGCATACATCATGATACGACATAGTAAACACACTGAATGCATAAAATGAAAGAACTCTACTTCTGGGCCAGTGTAGCGTGTCCGCTTGATGCCTTGACCTACAACAACAATACAGCATACATCATGATACGACATAGTAAACACACTGAATGCATGAAATGAAAGAACTCTACTTGGGCCAGTGTAGCGTGTCCGCTTGATGCCTTGACCTACAACAACAATACAGCATACATCATGATACGACATAGTAAACACACTGAATGCATGAAATGAAAGAACTCTACTTCTGGGCCAGTGTAGCGTGTCCGCTTGATGCCTTGACCTACAACAACAATACAGCATACATCATGATACGACATAGTAAACACACTGAATGCATAAAATGAAAGAACTCTACTTCTGGGCCAGTGTAGCGTGTCCGCTTGATGCCTTGACCTACAACAACAATACAGCATACATCATGATACGACATAGTAAACACACTGAATGCATGAAATGAAAGAACTCTACTTCTGGGCCAGTGTAGCGTGTCCGCTTGATGCCTTGACCTACAAAAACAATACAGCATACATCATGATACGACATAGCAAACACACCGAATGCATGAAATGAAAGAACTCTACTTCTGGGCCAGTGTAGTGTGTACGCTTGATGCCTTGACCTACAACAACAATACAGCATACATCATGATACGACATAGTAAACACACCGGATGCATGAAATGAAAGAACTCTACTTCTGGGCCAGTGTAGCGTGTCCGCTTGATGCCTTGACCTACAACAACAATACAGCATACATCATGAGACGACATAGTAAACACACCGAATGCATGAAATGAAAGAACTCTACTTCTGGGCCAGTGTAGCGTGTCCGCTTGATGCCTTGACCTACAACAACAATACAGCATACATCATGAGACGACATAGTAAACACAATCCGAATGCATGAAATGAAAGAACTCTACTTCTGGGCCAGTGTAGTGTGTACGCTTGATGCCTTGACCTACAACAACAATACGGCATACATCATGAGACGACATAGTAAACACACCGAATGCATGAAATGAAAGAACTCTACTTCTGGGCCAGTGTAGCGTGTCCGCTTGATGCCTTGACCTACAACAACAATACAGCATACATCATGATACGACATAGCAAACACACCGAATGCATGAAATGAAAGAACTCTACTTCTGGGCCAGTGTAGCGTGTACGCTTGATGCCTTGACCTACAACAACAATACAGCATACATCATGAGACGACATAGTAAACACACTGAATGCATGAAATGAAAGAACTCTACTTCTGGGCCAGTGTAGCGTGTCCGCTTGATGCCTTGACCTACAACAACAATACAGCATACATCATGATACGACATAGTAAACACAATCAATGCATGAAATGAAAGAACTCTACTTGGGCCAGTGTAGCGTGTCCGCTTGATGCCTTGACCTACAACAACAATACAGCATACATCATGAGACGACATAGTAAACACACCCAATACATGAAATGAAAGAACTCTACTTCTGGGCCAGTGTAGCGTGTCCGCTTGATGCCTTGACCTACAACAACAATACAGCATACATCATGAGACGACATAGTAAACACACCGAATGCATGAAATGAAAGAACTCTACTTCTGGGCCAGTGTAGTGTGTACGCTTGATGCCTTGACCTACAACAACAATACGGCATACATCATGAGACGACATAGTAAACACACCGAATGCATGAAATGAAAGAACTCTACTTGGGCCAGTGTAGCGTGTCCGCTTGATGCCTTGACCTACAACAACAATACAGCATACATCATGAGACGACATAGTAAACACAATCAATGCATAAAATGAAAGAACTCTACTTCTGGCCCAGTGTAGCGTGTCCGCTTGATGCCTTGACCTACAACAACAATACAGCATACATCATGAGACGACATAGTAAACACACTGAATGCATGAAATGAAAGAACTGATACGACATAGTAAGCACACTGAATGCATGAAATGAAGGAACTCTACTTCTGGGCCAGTGTAGCGTGTCCGCTTGATGCCTTGACCTACAACAACAATACAGCATACATCATGATACGACATAGTAAACACACTGAATGCATGAAATGAAAGAACTCTACTTCTGGGCCAGTGTAGCGTGTACGCTTGATGCCTTGACCTACAACAACAATACAGCATACATCACGAGATAACAAAGTAAACACACTGAATGCATGAAATGAAAGAACTCTACTTCTGGGCCAGTGTAGCATGTCCAAGAATACATTCAGTTTAATTTAGTTTAATATTTGAAGAGCTTGTTTCCAAACCATATTAAGTCCACAACCCAATGTTTCTCATTTACTTGTGTAATACAATCACAATTACTTTGACAAGTTTGACATTAGTAACAATGAGTTGTTCCATCAACAAGCCATTTTTTTACCACAACAATGCTGCTGACCAATATGCAGACTATTGTTCTCATTTTGGAAACAAAGGCCTCACACAGTATTGTTACTGTGCATCCATCCACTGTTTGCTTTGTAAATGGTGCATCCAACTGAAATTATTATACCTATAGCATCACAATCCATTGCAATCATCATCATGAGTCGGCTGCGGAGCAGGCGACTACAAGCTTTCTCCAACTGTTGCGATCTTGGGCAAGCGAAACAATTTTGTTTGGCTGCAGCATCCCTTCAGTATCTCCCAGGAGGTGCTGCACATACTGTAAGTACAGTGTCCGCAGCCGTCCCAGTTTCCTCTTCCCATGTGGTGGAATATAAAGGGCATATTCTTTCACAGGCTCGTCATTTTCAAGACGCAGCATATGGCCGAGAAATTTGTGTTGATGAATCTTGACTCTGGCAACCAGTGGAGTGGTGTTGGTCAGATTGTAGATGGTTTCACTTGGGATCCGATCCACACGCTTTATGTTTAACATGACTCTGTAGCAAGAAGTTGCAAAGGCACTGATCTTGTTTTCCATGTCCTTGGTAATCACCCATACAGAAGGATAGTGACACAACCATTGCAATATCGCACACGTAATTCACACATGCATATGTTTGTGGACTTATCATGGTTTGGAAACATTACTCTTCATTTATTAAACCTACACTCTTCATTATGTACCACTCCAAACAGGGTTGAGTGAGATATAGTATTACAAATATAGGATGGTGCGTTCAAAGATGGCCTACCATATATGTATATTGTATATAGTAAACAATAATAACCATCAAACACAATATAATTTCATTTCAAATTTATTTACCTTAAACTTATCACAATTCACTAAAATTGCTGCAAGATCTGAAAAACTTTACTAATTTTCATGATTTAATTTGCACTGTGGAGACTGCCATGTTAATTTCCTTGATTTTCTCTTGCGTTTTTTATTCTTCAAAGTTGGCCAATGTCGCTTCGCCAAAATGTTTTTACCCACGATGTTGAACGATTTTTAGGTTTTAGCCGCTTCCTTTCATACGTAACTCAATTACACGATTACGCTCAGCTTCACCTTTTTGCCTGCCACTGTTTATACATAAAATCCTATCCCTTTAAATCCCTACAACATGCAGAAGTTACTTCCTGTATCAAAATTTACTAAAATTGCTGTAAAATCACCCCTACAAACCCACACATACAGCCATACGGAAAAATGATTAAATAGTTTCCAGCCTTTCAGGCGAGACAAAAAGGAAGCGGGCAGGGATGATCAACTGGTATTAGAATGAATGGCACATTTTGTATTTTGTCTAATGAGTGGGTATTAGATTTGTGAAAGTTATCCAGGTAAACATACCTCCTCAGAATCCAAGGTAGGATAATGAAATATTGTCAGTAGATCAGATTAATGTTTAAACTTCATACTTATATAAATATTGCATCTAAGTTTCTTACCTAGATGTTGTTTAGCCAATTGAATATATGAATACAAAAGCCACCCAAGTCCATACTTTGGCCAAATTGAGTTAAGCATGGGAAAGTGTTGCTATACATAGGCATGTCATATGTATGAAAGAAAAACTCAAATTCATCCTGTGTCTATTGAGCATGTGAAAAATAGCATGTATGAAAGAATCAACCCAAGTCCATGATTTGGGTTTTGTAACACATTGATTGAAATCCAGTATGTATAAAAGTCCACTTGTAACACATTCATTGCTGGAGAGTGACTTTTGAAGAAGAAATGGGGTTAATCAAGGAAAGTGTGTGGTTTATATTACATGGCAGAATGCTTATCAACATTTTACATAACTGTGTGCTTTATTTTGTATTATCTTACTAGTGGTAATCTCATTCCAACATTATTGTCTTTGTATATGATTCAAAAACCACCCAAGTCCAGAATTTAAAATGAACCCCACGAAGTCTCTGAAATGCTAATCATCATACCTAATACAGTTTAACTCACCCATTTGCACGTACAACTTACCATATTGACCAGGTAAATCTAACTGAAGGAATTTAAATGATACACAGGTTTTTTTCTCAAAATCACTTCCCATGGACTTGGGTGGGTTTTGGATTCATGTATTCAATTGATCTGCTAATCTATTGGTTGGATCCTGAGTTGCTCTCTTAGCTGATATATAATCCATATCATAGTTTCTTACCTAGATGTTGTTTAGCTAATTGATCTGCTAATCTATTAGTTGGATCCTGTGTTGCTCTCTTAGCTGATATATAATCCATATCATAGTTTCTTACCTAGATGTTGTTTAGCTAATTGATCTGCTAATCTATTGGTTGGATCCTGAGTTGCTCTCTTAGCTGATATATAATCCATATCATAGTTTCTTACCTAGATGTTGTTTAGCTAATTGATCTGCTAATCTATTAGTTGGATCCTGAGTTGCTCTCTTAGCTGATATATAATCCATATCATAGTTTCTTACCTAGATGTTGTTTAGCTAATTGATCTGCTAATCTATTAGTTGGATCCTGTGTTGCTCTCTTAGCTGATATATAATCCATATCATAGTTTCTTACCTAGATGTTGTTTAGCTAATTGATCTGCTAATCTATTAGTTGGATCCTGAGTTGCTCTCTTAGCTGATATATAATCCATATCATAGTTTCTTACCTAGATGTTGTTTAGCTAATTGATCTGCTAATCTATTGGTTGGATCCTGTGTTGCTCTCTTAGCTGATATATAATCCATATCATAGTTTCTTACCTAGATGTTGTTTAGCTAATTGATCTGCTAATCTATTAGTTGGATCCTGAGTTGCTCTCTTAGCTGATATATAATCCATATCATAGTTTCTTACCTAGATGTTGTTTAGCTAATTGATCTGCTAATCTATTAGTTGGATCCTGTGTTGCTCTCTTAGCTGATATATAATCCATATCATAGTTTCTTACCTAGATGTTGTTTAGCTAATTGATCTGCTAATCTATTAGTTGGATCCTGAGTTGCTCTCTTAGCTGATATATAATCCATATCATAGTTTCTTACCTAGATGTTGTTTAGCTAATTGATCTGCTAATCTATTAGTTGGATCCTGAGTTGCTCTCTTAGCTGATATATAATCCATACAACAGCCCACTGCATCCTCCACCTGCGAACAATGAAATACAAAATATATTGAATAACATGCGCTACTCTAAAACCCGATATTTTTGAGTCACTAACAATTTTTGCATTTTCTGCTTCTGCGACATGGAAGTTTTGTACATTCCTTAAAGTCTGTAGAAAGAAAGAATATTTGTGTGCATAAAACATTTGTGAATCAACTGCCCTTGAAAAATTGTCATGCACACAAACGGGGGATTCCAGTTAAAATACACAGACCCTCTATGGAAGACATGACCTTTATATAATCCCACAGAGAGTGTGTAGATTTCAAATGGAGCTTCCATTCAGGTAACCCAATTTTATATTTACACCCCCTGTGTGGAAGTTTAAGGTCATCCATAGTGGGTGTATGGATTTCCACTGGAATAACCCGAGTTGCCAGGTCTACTAAATAGGTGACTCCATTTGAAATCTACACTCCCTGTGTGGGAGATTAAGGTCATGTCTTCCATAGCCGGTGTAGGAATTTCAACTGGAATAACCCGGTTTGCCTTGTCTACTGAATGGGTGACTTCATTTGAAATCTACACTCCCTGTGTGGTATATAGACTAAGGTCATGTCTTCCATAGCAGGCGTAGGAATTTCAACTGGAATAACTTAATTTGCATTTCTTGACTACTAAATAAGTGAGTCCATTTGAAATTTACACTCCCTGTGTGGGAGATTATGGTCATGTCTTCTATAGGGGGTGTATGTATTTCAACTGGAATAGCACATTGTTCAGAGTTATTTATGAACACAAGTGCCTATCAAATTTCACCAGCGTAAGGTCTAGTAGTAGCCTTGATTCAAGTGCATCTAGGATGGTGGTATTTAACTTCATTTTGATATTGTATTAAAGTTTATAATATACATACAGATACTACTTTAGAGATCTTTAGACTACTATCAAATCAGTGTTGTAGCCACAGGTCATATGTGACCGTCCACGGCGAATGAGTCGTAAATTCCTCCCCCGGTCAATTTTGTTTTATTTCGTGTTTAAAAAATAAACATCATAAACTTAAAAATGATATATCATTTGACTTCAAACGATATCCAGAAGCGGGGTTATGGTTAGTTAAACTTTGCTCCTTCAACAAAATTATAGCTTTTTCGTTTCTACGTGTGTCTCTTTTTCCACATTGCTGGCAATAAATATCAAACAGTCATAAATGGCGGTCATTTCAAATCATCCCCAAGTCAACGAGGTTTAAGAAGGTTCTCTGATTGTTAATTGTTGGTTATGCATACCTATACAAAATACAATGCCTGGTAATCCACCACTTGAACAGGATTTAGCAAAAGCAAACAAAGACCAGAGCTATTAAAAGTTCTATAGCCATCTAAGGTAGAAGCTTATTATCCACTTCAATAATAGGATTATTGATTGGTGTTGTGACTATCAAAATAAGACAGATGTCGCGCCAGCTTAAGTGACCGATGAATATGACCTTCGTACACATTTTACACCATAACTCAGAATACAATTTAGGGAATTTACGGCTCGTTTGTGCTGCCGAGTCACACATTGCCAATCACTACTATGACCACATGTGCAGGGATAACAAGTGTCATTATTGTGTTTCCTTTCGGACAACAGCAATAACTCCCTGAAGGGAGTAAATCAACCAGATTGGAGGACTTCATATCACACCTATTCTTAGTCAGTGGGAGTGGTCTAGTTCGTAGACACATTTCTGATTGGACAATCGCATGATTTCGGGTGCCGTCTATCAGGCCGTAGACGACCCCACGCCATCATGCGTCTTGATAATGCGTAACACGCGTGTAGAGGTGCGCGTATGTATCGCGCTGGATGCGTAGACTAGTACGAAATACGCGAACGTGCTAGCAGTACGCCGCAACAGAATACGTGAAGTTGTAAACAAGTTTCGCTTCATTTTATAATGAGGGAGTTTTATGACGGTAACTTAGTTTTTGCTTTAAAAACATTGTTTACAGTTATTAAAATAATATTTAACTGACTAAGAATGAGAATAAACGATAGAATTTTTATTTTGCCTATCCTCTACCTATGATAGACAACAGGCAGGTTCAATATTTTTCTCCACTCCATTACTCAAAATATTGGACCTGCCTGTCGTCTATCACACGGTAGAGGATAGGCAAAATAAAATTTCCTATCGTTTATTCTCTAATTAATCTTCAAAACTTCAAAAGAAATTAGAGAAATTAGCACAGATTATAAAGACTCACGACTAGGGTTTTGGCTCTAGTGTAAGGTACCACATCCAATTTGGTCCTATAGAACTATTGGTGCCCAGTTAAGTACTGATGACCCTTAACATCACTCCCTGGAGAAATAATAAATTGTATCGAGCATAATAATACACAGTTGCATAGTGCTATTGTTTTTCATTTAAATAAAAAACGAATGCACTGTACAAATGTTCAGGGTACGATAAAAAGTGCCATCGGTACCTCTTCGGGCACCAATAGCCCTATTGGACCAAAAAAGATGTTGTGCCTAAGTTCTATACGAATGGCTAGAATACTTGGTACTTTGGTATAAGCCTATATACTAGTATGCCCACTAGTATATACTTTTAACACAAAGAAAACAAACTCACCACAGGTCTATATCTGTCACATAATGTAATCACTACAGATCTGCTGTAATTACCATGCTGTAAAGATAAAGGGATATATTATGTAAATAGCATGTAAAACTCAACCAACAAACTTCTTATTGTCACATGTACGTTTTGGCAAATACTGTTGCCTTTTTCACCACAGGCCTGTATCTGTCACATATAATGTAATCACTACAGATCTGCTGTAATTACCATGCTGTAAAGATAAAGGGATATATTATGTAAATAGCATGTAAAACTCAACCAACAAGCTTCTTATTGTCACATGTACGTTTTGGCAAATACTGTTGCCTTTTTCACCACAGGTCTATATCTGTTACATAATGTAATCACTACAGATCTGCTGTAATTACCATGCTGTAAAGATAAAGGGATATATGTAAATAGCATGTAAAACTCAACTAACAAGCTTCTTATTATCTTGTGTACGTTTTGGCAAATACTGTTGCCTTTTTCACCACAGGTCTATATCTGTTACATAATGTAATCACTACAGATCTGCTGTAATTACCATGCTGTAAAGATAAAGGGATATATGTAAATAGCATGTAAAACTCAACTAACAAGCTTCTTATTATCTTGTGTACGTTTTGGCAAATACTGTTGCCTTTTTCACCACATGTCTATATCTGTCACATAATGTAATCACTACAGATCTGCTGTAATTGCCATGCTGTAAAGATAAAGGGATATATGTAAATAGCATGTGAAACTCAACCAACAAGCTTCTTATTGTCTTGTGTACGTTTCGGCAAATACTGTTGCCTTTTTCACCACAGGCCTGTATCTGTCACATAATGTAATCACTACAGATCTGTTGTAATTACCATGCTGTAAAGATAAAGGGATATATGTAAATAGCATGTAAAACTCAACCAACAAGCTACTTATTATCTTGTGTACGTTTTGGCAAATACTGTTGCCTTTTTCACCACAGGTCTATATCTGTTACATAATGTAATCACTACAGATCTGCTGTAATTACCATGCTGTAAATATGTAAATAGCATGTAAAACTCAACTAACAAGCTTCTTATTATCTTGTGTACGTTTTGGCAAATACTGTTGCCTTTTTCACCACAGGTCTGTATCTGTCACATAATGTAATCACTACAGATCTGCTGTAATTACCATGCTGTAAAGATAAAGGGATATATGTAAATAGCATGTAAAACTCAACCAACAAGCTTCTTATTGTCTTGTGTACGTTTTGGCAAATACTGTTGCCTTTTTCACCACAGGTCTATATCTGTCACATAATGTAAATAGCATTTAAAACTCAACCAACAAGCTTCTTATTTGAAATCATCACCCCCTGTGTGGGTGATTAAGATCATATCTTCTATATCTTCTATAGGGGTGTATACATGGATTTCAAATGCAACAGCCCATTTGATGCAGGCTGATAACAGAATGATCATTTTTGTTGCTCGCATATTTGGTTTAATAATGTATTTTGTCTTTTTCACAATTTTGCAGCAAGTAATTTCTGAACAATTGACTTTATTCTTGATCATACTGCTTTATTAATAGTATCTTGATTTCTGCAGTTAATACATCATTGTTATACAATACTTTAACATAATTCAAACATTTTGCTAGGAAAATCCAATGAAAAAGTAATAACTCGTTACTTTAGCTTTAGCCGTCTGGGCCGACTGCTTAATCACAAATGACTTGGTCCACGGCTTTTCTCACAAAACTGCTTGTTGACATTGGACGATTCCATTTAAAATCCACATTCCCCATATGGAAAATTTTGGAAATATCTTCCACAGGGGGAGCATTAATTTCAAATGGAATGAGCACAATAGGCAGCTCCATTTGAATTTCATACACCCTCTGAGAAAGATTCAACCTGAATCTTTCACAGAGACAGGGTGAGTTTCAAAGAGAGTTGGTTAATGTGCAATTCCATTTGAAATTCATACTCCCTCTGTAGAAGATATTTCCAAAATCTTCCACAAGGGAGAGTGGATTTTAATAGAATGGTCCATTTCCCAGAAGTGGTGATGGTTTTTGTTTTCAGCAGTGAATCGTATACATTCATCACGGTTGTTTGCTTTGGCCCCCTTTTTGCGAATTTGGATTGGCATTCCTTTCTTCTGAAGAATAAGGGAAGCAAGAAAATTTTCCACTTACCAACCACTTTTTAAACCAAGTTGCTCTGGGGTCCACAATGGACATATAATGAATAGGACAAATATGGTCTGGTTGACTGGATGCTGGTTGTGCTACTAGCAACTGTATAGAACTCTCTGTAATTTCCTCTAGAAACCTAAAAGAAAAAAAAAAAAACAATATTTTTTTGTAAATCAGGTTATATGTGACCGTTCACGGCGAATGAGCCGTAAATTCCTCCCCTGGTCAATTTTGTTTTATTTCGTGTTTAAAAATAAACATCATAAACTTAAAATGGTATATCATTTGACTTCAAACGATATCCAGAAGCGGGGTTATGGTTTGTTAAACTTTGCTCCTTCAACAAAATTAAAGCTTTTTTTGTTTCTACGTGTGTCTCTTTTTCCACATTGCTGGCAATAAATATCAAGCAGTCATAATTGGCGGTCATTTCAAATCATCCCCAAGTCAACGAGGTTTAAGAAAGTTCTCTCATTGTTAATTGTTGGTTATGCATACCTATACAAAATACAATGCCTGGTAACCCACCACTTGAACAGGATTTAGCAAAAGCAAACAAAGACCAGAGCTATTAAAAGTTCTATAGCCATCTAAGGTAGAAGCTTATTATCCACTTCAACAATAGGATAATTGATTAGTGTTTCACTATCAAAATGAGATCGATGTCGGGCCAGCTTAAGTTACCGATGAATACGACCTTCGTACACATTTTACACCGTAACTCAGGATACAATTAAGGGAATTTACGGCTCATTTGTGCTGCCGGGTCACATATAACTTTGAAACTCATACTTCTCAATGTTGGCAGCAATGCCTATGGAGTGTTTGATACCATACATTGTATTGTATACTGCGCACAAAACATATCCGAACAAAATTAACAAAGACTTTTCACTCGAAAAACGCTCATTTTTGAGCATGGCGAGTGAGTGTTTATATGTCACGGTATGAGCCCATTGGAATAGCCGCTTGGAATCACCAGGAAGGAGAAAATAGCCCAAATTTGTCACTTTTTAAATGCTCTCTTTTCCATTCAATTCGGTATAACTTGGGGAAATAAACTCGCATCATTTCAAATGAGGTTTCAAAATACGTAGAACAAAAAATCCATATATTGATTATTTTGGTTGAGTGCATTCTGATTTTGTTTTAAGAGTTGGGATACATTTTGTATATTAGTTAGGTGAAAAAGTTCAATTTGGTGACCACTCTCTGGCTAGTAAGGTTTGTCGATTAATTCGACTTCTATGGACCATTTAGAAAAAAAAAATAGCCACCATGTCCCTCGCGAAAATCCCGGCATTTTTCGCTAGAGGCCAAAATCCAAAATGGCCGCCACCACCATTTTGAAAATTTAAGTTTTGAACCAGAGCACCTATAATCATGCACAAAGACACTTTTTCGGATATGTCGAGTACAAGGATTCCGATTCTGACATAAGTTTGACATTACGGCATCATTTTCACCCAGAAATCCAAGATGGTGGCCGGCACCATCTTGAAAAATTTAGTTTTGGACAAGAGGACCTAAAATCGTGTACAAAGACACTTTTTTGGATAAGTCGACCACAAGGATTTCAAATTTGACATTACTTTGACATTACGAACTCATATTTACCCAGAAATCCAAGATGGTAGCCGCCGGTGCCATCTTGAAAAAAATAAGTTTTGAACCAGATTACCTAAAATCGTGTACAAAGACACTTTTTCTGGTAAGTCGACCCCAAGAAATCCGAATCTGACATCAATTTGACGTTACAACATAATTTTTGCCCAGAAATCCAAGATGGCCCCCATTTGGTAGAGTGTAAATGTGATTTTTGAATGAGAGCAGAAGCATAAGTGTGTCATTTCCACCTTATCTGGGGTTCATGTCTCTTAAATGGGGTTTAAACTGCCTTATCTTGGGTTTACATCCCTTATCTAGGGATAAGGCGCCTTATCTGTGGTTTAGACGGCCTTATCCTGGGTTTACGTTCCTTACCTGTGGCTAAGATGCCTTAACCGTAGCATATCGCAGTCTAAACCCAGATAAGGCATATAAACCCCAGATAATGCGCCGTAACCCCAGATAAGGGACGTAGACCCCAGATAAAGCAGTCTAAACCCCAAATAAGAGGCCTTAACCCTAAATAAGGAACATAAACCCCAGAAAGGGCATCTAAACCCCACATACGGTGCCTTAACTCTAGATAAGGGTTGTTAACCCCAGATAAGGGTCGTAAACCTCAGATAAGGCATCTAAACCCAAGATAAGGCGCCTTAAGGATGCACACAGGATCACTGAAGTGTTACATAGCCAAAATTGAGTTTTCATCACTAATGTCATCTTCAAACCGTATTTTATCTTGTCATTAATAGATTTTAAAGAAATCTTAAAATTTGAACCATAAGAAAAGCTATTTTAAAGACCCTTTTTCATTAAAAATTCGTCAAAATGCAAAAGCAAATAAATTATTGTTTTCCCGCAATAGATCGCGTTCTAAATGCTAGCATCTGCGGCGATACAGCTAGCAAAGACACGCACACGGTAAACTGGATGGGCGAGGTGATTACTGATTGAGGCGCTGGAGTCGCCAATCGCGATCACTACCGCTATTTTATCGTATTGATCTCTTCCAAGGTAGGTAAAGCTTGCACCATTGCATTGCGAAACTGCGGGCCGACAGACCACCACCGTCCACGTCCCAGAATCAGTAGGCCTACTCGATAAATTTCGCTAAAAAAGTGCTGATATAGTGGTATAAATTATAGGTTTTTTTTTATAGGAACATAATAGTGAATTTTTTGTTTGTTTTTGTTTTGTTTTTCAAGTTTCATTCTGAACTTGAAAAGATGAAATTTATCTGTAAGAAGTAGTTACCCGTAAGACGCCCTGTAGGCCTAATGATGACGCAATCTGGTAGATACGATAGAAAACGTACCGGTAGGCCCTAAATATTTTGCTAGTAGGCTAGACTTAGCCCGTATAGTACATCATTAGGCTTATTATTTTATGTTTAAAAATGAGTTTAATTTCATTCATTCATTCATTCATTCATTCATTCATTCATTTCATTGTTGTTATTTGATTTACCAAGTTGGTATAGTTGGACAAGAATATAGGCATATTATATTAGCATATATTTTTGCAGTCCCAGCCTTGTTTCGGGAGCCTCTGCGGTCGTTCAGTCTCGTCTTCATTTTGAAGACCATAAAAAATAGGCAAGCAGTTACTACCGGTAGGCCTATATTAGATACCTAAGGCCCTGAATAATGTTTCAAAGTGTTATTAAAACACGGATTTAAGATTCGTTTTCAAACGTTCTCTACTCCTGATTGAATAACGCAATGTTGACATTTCAATACCTCATATCGACCATCTAGGCCTAGGCCTACAACTCTATGTCAAAAATGTCGATATTTGAAATCGGCATAGCGAGCACGCGTTTATGAAAGCATTTTCATGAATGTTTTAATGCTAAATAATAATTTCAAACGAGAAATATAATCGAAAACGTAAATTCGTGCTTTTTTAATAACCAATTTTAACTACATATCCATTAGTAGGCCTATTAGGTCTACCATCATATACCATGATTGCGATCAAAGCTTTTGGTTTTACAACACTTTTTGTGAATGTTTTTGACTAATGCCTTTTTATTTGCAATGTTTGTCTGACTTTCAACTTTCACGTTTCTGCATACTTTAAAAGGTAAACTGCTTTAAAGCATTTTTCGTAAATGTTTTCATGCAGTGTTTTAAAACGCTCTTTATCATGCATGATGCCTATATACGGTAGGCCTACTGCATGAACCACAATCTAATTTAAAGCCATAAGTGTTCCGTTTTCTACTTTTGAAATTCGGTTTTGTTAGGCTATGTACATTTACGTGTTTTTCAGTTTTCTTGTGACCTCTCCGTGGTTTGC
Organism: Amphiura filiformis; assembly: GCF_039555335.1. Classification (NCBI taxonomy): domain Eukaryota; kingdom Metazoa; phylum Echinodermata; class Ophiuroidea; order Amphilepidida; family Amphiuridae; genus Amphiura; species Amphiura filiformis. The sequence goes on along the minus strand of NC_092645.1, from coordinate 64,375,395 downwards.
CCGTTTAACATATTATATAGGTCTACTTTTTGTCCGTTTTACAAGAAGTTTATTCAAGACATAGGCCTTTTACCACACTTTTACCACACTTTTTACACGTTTAGTTGATTGAAAACAACAACAGACACACTTTTGTTTAATTTTTGTTGTTGTATTTTATTCACTTTTTATACGGTACAAAATATTTTACAACTTTATTGTAGCTTTAGGCCTATAATAGGCCTATGACGTTTGTACGTGTTTGATATTCCGTAAAAAAGTTAAAAATAAAATATGATAACAGCAAACAATTACAATAACAAAAAGCGGAATATTGAGTAATCGACACATCAGAATCTTTTAAAATTTTACTTGGGATTCCTGTGGTGTAGGCCTAGCTATAACGGGCGTTAAAAAGCCTATCTTTGGCGTGGACGGGCCGCTGTGGTGCCTCTCAACTAAAAAGAAAAAGCAACGGGTAGTAACAAAATCATGTTTGCGGTTTAAAAATGCAATATTTGTCAACACCAAAAAAAAAAAAATGAAAATCACCAAAAACGATAAATTAAAAACATTGCATTTTTAAAGCAAAATTAGTACAAAACAGAAATCGCAATTATCATGATTATGTCTCAATTTATTCTTCATTTCATAAAACTTCCTGATTATCTGCTAAAATAATTGCTTGTCAGTTATTCTAGGCCTATGCTAATTTTAATGTTCTGATGTCCGCAAATTTTAATACAGAGCATGATCTTTTTTATACTGGAACAGGACAAAATTGTGCTTAAATAATCATGGTTTCGTTCATGCAACACGACCATGCACTGTGCAACTTATTCAGCGTAACCTGTCTGTCTGTCCATGCGCCCTGTCGCTCCTCAAGCGCCGACGCGACGCCGCTGCCTTGCTGGAAGCTCTGCTGCACCATGGAAACAAGACTGCAGTAAATAAAATGGCTACACCATGTGGATAAACATCTGCCGAATGTGCACGGATAATTTGTCATATTGTATATTTTACCTTCTACATCACCAAAAAAATGCCAATCTGCTGCAGGAGGGCGCCCCTTCTCATTTTCTAACTTGACCAAGCGTCACAAGTCACCGGATTATATATTTATGGAATAATCTTCAAAAATGGACCTAAAATCCGCTGTATTTTTCTAAATCGCGATTTTCGGCAAGTTCATTTTGACCACTTTTAACCATTTTTGGTCCGCCATAGCGTCTAAATGAAGCATCACTGAGGTAAGTTTTTAAGTCAAACGTTTAGATATGGCCAAAATCTAGATAGTGTTTTTTCATTTTTTTAAATTAGGGCCTAGAACTTTTTTATCACCCATGATTCAAAAATTTGAACACGGGTCACACGTTTTTTACTGATTTTTTGCCTATATTTTAAAAACTAAGCAAAATTTCGAAAAAATAAAAAAACACTTTCTAGATTTATTTGTCTAAATTAATAAAATTCATGTTTTACAGTTTTTGCTTTTCAAATAATTTTTTTATGGCGGACCAAAAATTTTTGGTCAAAAAAGCCGTTTTTTGGGATTTTCTCGAAAATTTTACTTTTTGACCCAAAACTGACATTTTAAATAGATTTATGAGCTCATTTCCGTTCAAAAAATGTATACTTTTATATACTTTACATAAATAGTTTTCGAGTTATGAGGTGAATAATAATGGATAATTAGTGATCCTGTGTGCCACCTTAACCCCAGATAAGAGACGTAAACTCAGATATGGCAGTCTAAACCCCAGATAAGGCGCCGTCTGGGATTTACTTCTCTTATCTTAGGTTTATGTTCCTTATTTAGGATTATAAGGCGCCTTATTTGGGGTTGGGACTGGTTTATCTGAGGTGTACATCCCTCATCAGGGGTTACGGCGCCTTATCGGGGTTTAGACTGCCATATCTGAGTTTACGTCTCTTATCTGGGGTTAAGGCGCCTTATCTTGGGTTTAGATGTCTTATCTGAGGTTTACGACCCTTATCTGGGGTTAACGACCCTTATCTAGAGTTAAGGCACCTTATGTGGGGTTTAGATGCCTTATCTTAGGTTTATGTTCCTCATTTAGGGTTAAAGCGCCTTATTTGGGGTTTGGACTGCTTTATCGGCGGTCTACGTCCCTTATCTGGGGTTACGGCGCATTATCTGGGGTTTAGATGCATTATCTGGGTTTAGACTGCGATATGCTAGACTGCGATATGCTAAGGTTAAGGCATCTTAGCCACAGGTAAGGAACGTAAACCCAGGATAAGGCCGTCTAAACCACAAATAAGGTGCCTTATCCCTAGATATGGGATGTAAACCCAAGATAAGGCAGTTTAAACCCATTTAATTTTTTCAAGATGGTGCCGCCACCATCTTGGATTTCTGGGTGAAAATGATGCCGTAATGTCAAACTAATGTCAGAATCGGAATCCTTGTACTCGACATATCCGAAAAAGTGTCTGTGTGCATGATTATAGGTGCTCTGGTTCAAAACTTAAATTTTCAAAATGGTGGCGGCGGCCATTTTGGATTTTGGCCTCTAGCGAAAAATGCCGGGATTTTCGCGAGGGACATGGTGGCTATTTTTTCTAAATGGTCCATAGAAGTCGAATCAATCGTCAAACCTTACTAGCCAGAGAGTGGTCACCAAATTGAACTTTTTCCCCTAACTAATATAGTTCTTCACTCATATTCCATATACGCTGGCGAAGTGATGTAATAATCAGATTAACTACCATGGCAATAGGTGAAAAAAATTGTTGAATATACCGCGCTGCACTGGTATGTTCACGCGGTACCTCTGCTTTGAACCATATCATGCTGATCACTCGCACCTGTATGATTAGTATCTTTGAAAAGGCCGGTATTGTATTTAATACTATCATTGCAGACATACACAGGTGATGAGTGCAACCTGCTTGTAGTGCAGCGCAATATATTCAAAATTATTTTCACTTATTGCTTTGTTAGTTAATCCGATTTGTTATGTCCCTTTGCTAGCGTATTGAGCAGGAGTGCACTACATGTTGCGGATTGTGAATAACAACTTCCAGGCTGCTGACACTAAAATAGTCATCACCAATTTTTTTTAATTAAAAAAATATTATCCTGTTTTGCCAAGTTAAATATAGCTAAATCCTAATCCTTTTGCTAGTTTTGACTGGCAATAAAAGTTTATCACTGCATTTTTTTTCAACATACCTTTCTGGATATCTGATCCAATAGATAGGCACTTCAACTTGGAATTCATTCATTAAACGAAACTGAAACAAAAACATCAACTTGTTAAAATCAGAGCACATGCAGCCATTTATTACGAGCACTTTTATCTAAGGCGCCCTCAATGGCTTACTGATATTACGTAAGGCATCTCCAACTTACGTACACTAAAATGTAAACCTACATTCACATATTTACACTTACTACGTGCTCATGGCACTACGAGTTTGTTCATAAATATAAGTTAAATCAGTAAACTTTAAATTGAGGGCGTCCTAGATAAAAGTGGTTGCCAGAAAACTTACCACGCATAGGCGGTAAACGGTTATGAAAGAATATTAGGGGTAGTTTACACTTGGTTTCAGAGAAGAATGGCAGTCCCTTGCTCAGATTGATGCAAGCGCCCTGTTAATGAGCGACATACGCGGAGCTTTGTGTTCCCTTCAAGAGCGCTGATCAACGTAATCAGCCAATCAGATTATCTGTCTGTTGTCATGATTGTCAGCCAATCAGAACCCCACTTCCACTCTCAAAATGTAAATAACTGCTGTTCTTCTCTGACAGCAACTGTAATCTTTCTTTAGCAGTGAAGGATATACACATTTCTTGAACGGTTTTCATTTCATAAGCAAACTAGAATTTCCCAGTTCTCGACACAAAGAGACAACCATAATGCCTCCATCTTGGTGACCATCATTTTAACCGGGGCGATTTCACTTCTTGGGGCTGCAAAACACTCCAAAAGACAGCAAAAAAAGAAAGCAAAAAAAAAAAACCAATTCCAACTGAAAAATGCAAATGAGCTTCAAATTAGCATATTATACGATGAAAATCTGAACTTGAAAACCACTAATCGCTATCCCTCCACCAAGTTACATGTACATTACGCCTATCAGTTCTGATCAATCTCTACGGACAGATGGATGGACGAATGGATCGAATGATGGCAGGACAACCAGGAAATGACGGTTTTGTTACGATACCTACCTTCTTAATGATCCTATGGTGAGTAGGATTGGTGTAATCTATTCCGTCTCTCAGTAAAGGCAGTTTGGTTTTGTTGCTGGTACACACAACCTTTAAATGTTCAACTGAAACCGAAATCCAAAATATTATTCCGAATTGGATTATTCCAGTTTAAACCCATATCGTGACTTTTCTCTAGTCCGAATGGTCGCTAATCCAAAGGTTCTCCAGTCCGAATATAGAATAAGGGTTGGGATTAGGGTTTAGGGTTAGGGTTAGTGTTAGGGAGCCTTATTCTATATTCGGACTAGAGAACCTTATTTATTATTCAGACTAGCGAACCCGATATTCGGATTATAGTGAACCTTTTTCAGAATTCGGACTATACCCCCTTTGGAAAATGTGACCTTTCTTAATCTCCCACAACAGGGTGTGTAGATTTAAGTCACTGATTCAGGTAACCACATTTGAGATTCACACTCCCTATGTGGCAGATTAAAGTCATGTCTTCAACAGGGGGTATATAGGTTTAAACTCAAATAGCATATTTAGCTCAAAGAATATTGAACTACTTGTATATGTATAACACTATGGGAAACCTGGCATGGATTACTGCACATGGGAACCAAAATATTGCAGCTTGGGCATTTGTTCACTATAGACCTTTTTCCCTCTATCCCACAATGCACTATTCCAGGGGGGTATGACGTAGTTCATCAACCTCATAGATCGTGTGCATCCGATGGTCTTTGCCAGGCCGTTGCAATTATTTTGTCTTAATATGGGCATACTGATTCCATATATGCGGATTATCGTAAAGGCCATCGATGTTACTAATTATGCAATTATTGAATACACGAGTGATGCAGTTACGGAGCGATGCAGAATATCTGTGTAAGAGATTTTGTTTTCGTTTTATTTTCAAGTCCGAAAAAAAAGTGAAACGGACGCCGGTAAAATATCACTGCGTGTCCCGTCATCAGTTTTTCACCATTAGGTCTATAAAATGTATACAAAGTTAGGTTTCAATAGCAGGAAACTTTTTGGGTGAATACACCATGTCCATAAGGCATAAAATGTTGTTTTTGCCCCGAAAGGTATTAATGATCACGGCGCCATTATCGTGATTATCGGGGATTCCTTTTTGTGATGAAGGCACCAGCCGAAATGTCCGTATTCAGAATGTAATGAACATAACTATGTACTCCCCGGGAGATGATGTATTTTAAACACTCATACCCCCTGGAATAGTGCATGATGGGAAAAGAGGAAAAAGGTCTATACAGGACGTTAAACTACAATTATGCAGTGTAAGTATAATATCTTTGTAAGCCCTACAAAACTCACCTAAACTTGTGAAAACTTCCCTCATGATGTGATGTGAATTGGATGAGGGTAATCTTTAATAATATCTTTGTAAGCCCTACAAAACTCACCTAAACTTGTGAATACTTCCCTCATGATGTGATGTGAATTTGATGAGGGTAATCTTTAATAATATCTTTGTAAGCTCTACAAAACTCACCTAAACTTGTGAATACTTCCCTCATGATGTGATGTGAATTTGATGAGGGTAATCTTTAATAATATCTTTGTAAGCTCTACAAAACTCACCTAAACTTGTGAATACTTCTCTCATGATGTGATGTGAATTTGATGAGGGTAATCTTTAATAATATCTTTGTAAGCTCTACAAAACTCACCTAAACTTGTGAATACTTCCCTCATGATGTGATGTGAATTTGATGAGGGTAATCTTTAATAATATCTTTGTAAGCTCTACAAAACTCACCTAAACTTGTGAATACTTCTCTCATGATGTGATGTGAATTTGATGAGGGTAATCTTTAATAATATCTTTGTAAGCCCTACAAAACTCACCTAAACTTGTGAATACTTCTCTCATGATGTGATGTGAATTTGATGAGGGTAATCTTTAATAATATCTTTGTAAGCTCTACAAAACTCACCTAAACTTGTGAAAACTTCCCTCATGATGTGATGTGAATTTGATGAGGGTAATCTTTAATAATATCTTTGTAAGCCCTACAAAACTCACCTAAACTTGTGAATACTTCTCTCATGATGTGATGTGAATTGGATGAGGGTAATCTTTAATAATTTCTTTGTAAGCCCTACAAAACTCACCTAAACTTGTGAATACTTCTCTCATGATGTGATGTGAATTGGATGAGGGTAATCTTTAATAATTTCTTTGTAAGCCCTACAAAACTCACCTAAACTTGTGAAAACTTCCCTCATGATGTGATGTGAATTGGATGAGGGTAATCTTTAATAATATCTTTGTAAGCTCTACAAAACTCACCTAAACTTGTGAAAACTTCCCTCATGATGTGATGTGAATTTGATGAGGTAATCTTTAATAATATCTTTGTAAGCTCTACAAAACTCACCTAAACTTGTGAAAACTTCCCTCATGATGTGATGTGAATTTGATGAGGGTAATCTTTAATAAGATCTTTGTAAGCTCTACAAAACTCACCTAAACTTGTGAAAACTTCCCTCATGATGTGATGTGAATTGGATGAGGGTAATCTTTAATAATATCTTTGTAAGCTCTACAAAACTCACCTAAACTTGTGAAAACTTCCCTCATGATGTGATGTGAATTTGATGAGGGTAATCTTTAATAATATCTTTGTAAGCTCTACAAAACTCACCTAAACTTGTGAAAACTTCCCTCATGATGTGATGTGAATTTGATGAGGGTAATCTTTAATAATATCTTTGTAAGCTCTACAAAACTCACCTAAACTTGTGAAAACTTCCCTCATGATGTGATGTGAATTTGATGAGGGTAATCTTTAATAATATCTTTGTAAGCTCTACAAAACTCACCTAAACTTGTGAAAACTTCCCTCATGATGTGATGTGAATTTGATGAGGGTAATCTTTAATAATATCTTTGTAAGCCCTACAAAACTCACCTAAACTTGTGAATACTTCTCTCATGATGTGATGTGAATTGGATGAGGGTAATCTTTAATAATATCTTTGTAAGCCCTACAAAACTCACCTAAACTTGTGAATACTTCTCTCATGATGTGATGTGAATTGGATGAGGGTAATCTTTAATAATATCTTTGTAAGCCCTACAAAACTCACCTAAACTTGTGAATACTTTTCTCATGATGTGATGTGAATTGGATGAGGGTAATCTTTAATAATATCTTTGTAAGCCCTACAAAACTCACCTAAACTTGTGAATACTTCCCTCATGATGTGATGTGAATTTGATGAGGGTAATCTTTAATAATATCTTTGTAAGCTCTACAAAACTCACCTAAACTTGTGAAAACTTCTCTCATGATGTGATGTGAATTGGATGAGGGTAATCTTTAATAATATCTTTGTAAGCCCTACAAAACTCACCTAAACTTGTGAAAACTTCTCTCATGATGTGATGTGAATTGGATGAGGGTAATCTTTAATAATATCTTTGTAAGCCCTACAAAACTCACCTAAACTTGTGAATACTTCTCTCATGATGTGATGTGAATTGGATGAGGGTAATCTTTAATAATATCTTTGTAAGCCCTACAAAACTCACCTAAACTTGTGAATACTTCTCTCATGATGTGATGTGAATTGGATGAGGGTAATCTTTAATAATTTCTTTGTAAGCTCTGCAAAACTCACCTAAACTTGTGAAAACTTCCCTCATGATGTGATGTGAATTTGATGAGGGTAATCTTTAATAATATCTTTGTAAGCTCTACAAAACTCACCTAAACTTGTGAAAACTTCCCTCATGATGTGATGTGAATTTGATGAGGGTAATCTTTAATAATATCTTTGTAAGCTCTACAAAACTCACCTAAACTTGTGAAAACTTCCCTCATGATGTGATGTGAATTTGATGAGGGTAATCTTTAATAATATCTTTGTAAGCTCTACAAAACTCACCTAAACTTGTAAATACTTCTCTCATGATGTGATGTGAATTGGATGAGGGTAATCTTTAATAATATCTTTGTAAGCTCTACAAAACTCACCTAAACTTGTGAATACTTCTCTCATGATGTGATGTGAATTTGATGAGGGCCATCTTTAAGTATAATATCTACGTAAGCTCTACAAAACTCACCTAAACTTGTGAAAACTTCCCTCATGATGTGATGTGAATTGGATGAGAACATTCTGGCATGGAAATTTAAACTCTTCTCCTGCAAGCAAAAAAAAAAAAATCAACAGCAAATTAAATAAGAAAGTTTGTGTATATTTCATTACAGTCAAGGAAAAAATTATTAAAAGTGTTTGCCAAAAAACCACCAAAAAAATAGTCAAGATTCCATAAAGAAAGTAATTTGTGATGCAATCAAGCCAAATCAGTCGGAACTCTGAAATATTTACTTTAAGATATAGCCATACAAAGGAAACATTTCCTTTTGTTTCCTCTTGTTTTGGAAACTCTTTAATTGCTCATATCTTTGGAACTGGTTGTTCATTTTCAATGGTGTTTTCTGCAAAATCCAGATTTGCAAATGCTTTTTACTATCCTATAAGAAACTGAAAATTTAATATTTCCGAGTTCCGACTGATTTTGCTTGATCGCTTTACATTTGACAACCTTGTGAGGCTTTTATGATTTCACTTATTTCTGTATACAAGCATAGCACAAGAATTTTAGATCAGAAACTGTCAATCTTCAATCTTATGATAGAAGACAACGCTGATCCAATTCTGATTTTAGCAATCTATATATTGTTCAATTAATTGCCAAATTGATTTTTTACCAATGTGCTAGTCTAGATGAAATCCACCCCCTATGGAAGACATGACCATAAGCTCCCCTACAATGGTGTAGATTTCAAATGGAGTCACCCATTCAGGTGTCCCTATTTGAATTCACACTCCCTGTGTGGAAAATCAAGGCCATGTCTTCCATAGGGGTGTATGGATTTCTCATAGACACTGGTTCAGTAACAAACTCTTGGACGCACCATCACACAAATTTTGTTTAAACTTTGTGATGTGACGACAATTAGCTCCAATGTACACATGGTATACTGTTGCCATGGAAATTAATGCTCCATGATTTTGACAAATTTTGACAGCCATTTTGGATTTCAAAAAGTATCCTGGGCAATGGTTTTTCATGTTCAATTGGGCACAGAATTCCCAATATGCTTTATTTACTCCTACTTAATTGTCACATGACAAGTAAACCTATCACTTGCCGTGATTTTGTTTGCAATCAACTACACTATTCAGCAAATTACTTCAGCGATGTCCGTCTGCTCTGCCTGATTATCGCGTAAAAGGAACTAGGCTATGCAGTTTGACTAGCGAATTAGCCAATCAGAACCCCACTTCCGTATACCCCATGAACTGTGCCAAATTGGCAGACCGCTGAAGTACTGTGCAGAAAACTACAGGCATTGGATCAATATATATTATGTGTATGTGCACATTCTACACAGTCAGTGGGAGAGAGGAGAAATTTCAAAATCATTAATTGCTTGACAACCTCAAATACTTTGAAAAAAAAGACCTCAAATGCTTTGACAATGAGCCTGAATATGACTGAAATGGGCTATACAAGTTTAAATCCATACACCCTCTACTGGAGACATGACCTTAATCTCCCACACAGGGAGCAGAGAAAAGACCTCAAACGCTTTGACAATGAATGTGACTGAAATGGGCTATACAAGTTGACATCCATACACCCTCTACTGGAGACATGACCTTAATCTTCCACACAGGGAGCAGAGAAAAGACCTCAAACGCTTTGACAATGAATATGACTGAAATGGGCTATACAAGTTGACATCCATACACCCTCTACTGGAGACATGACCTTAATCTCCCACACAGGGAGCAGAGAAAAGACCTCAAACGCTTTGACAATGAACATGACTGAAATGGGCTATACAAGTTGACATCCATACACCCTCTACTGGAGACATGACCTTAATCTTCCACACAGGGAGCAGAGAAAAGACCTCAAACGCTTTGACAATGAATATGACTGAAATGGGCTATACAAGTTGACATCCATACACCCTCTACTGGAGACATGACCTTAATCTCCCACACAGGGAGCAGAGAAAAAGACCTCAAACGCTTTGACAATGAACATGACTGAAATGGGCTATACAAGTTGACATCCATACACCCTCTACTGGAGACATGACCTTAATCTCCCACACAGGGAGCAGAGAAAAGACCTCAAACACTTTGACAATGAATGTGACTGAAATGGGCTATACAAGTTGACATCCATACACCCTCTACTGGAGACATGACCTTAATCTTCCACACAGGGAGTAGAGAAAAGACCTCAAACACTTTGACAATGAATATGACTGAAATGGGCTATACAAGTTGACATCCATACACCCTCTACTGGAGACATGACCTTAATCTTCCACACAGGGAGTAGAGAAAAGACCTCAAACGCTTTGACAATGAATGTGACTGAAATGGGCTATACAAGTTGACATCCATACACCCTCTATTGGAGACATATGACCTTAATCTTCCACACAGGGAGCAGAGAAAAGACCTCAAACACTTTGACAATGAATGTGACTGAAATGGGCTATACAAGTTGACATCCATATACCCTCTACTGGAGACATGACCTTAATCTCCCACACAGGGAGCAGAGAAAAGACCTCAAACGCTTTGACAATGAATGTGACTGAAATGGGCTATACAAGTTGACATCCATACACCCTCTACTGGAGACATGACCTTAATCTTCCACACAGGGAGTAGAGAAAAGACCTCAAACGCTTTGACAATGAATGTGACTGAAATGGGCTATACAAGTTGACATCCATACACCCTCTATTGGAGACATATGACCTTAATCTTCCACACAGGGAGCAGAGAAAAGACCTCAAACACTTTGACAATGAATGTGACTGAAATGGGCTATACAAGTTGACATCCATATACCCTCTACTGGAGACATGACCTTAATCTCCCACACAGGGAGCAGAGAAAAGACCTCAAACGCTTTGACAATGAACATGACTGAAATGGGCTATACAAGTTGACATCCATACACCCTCTACTGGAGACATGACCTTAATCTCCCACACAGGGAGCAGAGAAAAGACCTCAAACGCTTTGACAATGAATATGACTGAAATGGGCTATACAAGTTGACATCCATACACCCTCTACTGGAGACATGACCTTAATCTTCCACACAGGGAGTAGAGAAAAGACCTCAAACGCTTTGACAATGAATGTGACTGAAATGGGCTATACAAGTTGACATCCATACACCCTCTATTGGAGACATATGACCTTAATCTTCCACACAGGGAGCAGAGAAAAGACCTCAAACACTTTGACAATGAATGTGACTGAAATGGGCTATACAAGTTGACATCCATATACCCTCTACTGGAGACATGACCTTAATCTCCCACACAGGGAGTAGAGAAAAGACCTCAAACGCTTTGACAATGAATGTGACTGAAATGGGCTATACAAGTTGACATCCATACACCCTCTACTGGAGACATGACCTTAATCTTCCACACAGGGAGCAGAGAAAAGACCTCAAACGCTTTGACAATGAACATGACTGAAATGGGCTATACAAGTTGACATCCATACACCCTCTACTGGAGACATGACCTTAATCTCCCACACAGGGAGCAGAGAAAAGACCTCAAACGCTTTGACAATGAACATGACTGAAATGGGCTATACAAGTTGACATCCATACACCCTCTACTGGAGACATGACCTTAATCTCCCACACAGGGAGTAGAGAAAAGACCACAAACACTTTGACAATGAATGTGACTGAAATGGGCTATACAAGTTGACATCCATACACCCTCTACTGGAGACATGACCTTAATCTCCCACACAGGGAGTAGAGAAAAGACCTCAAACACTTTGACAATGAATGTGACTGAAATGGGCTATACAAGTTGACATCCATACACCCTCTACTGGAGACATGACCTTAATCTCCCACACAGGGAGTAGAGAAAAGACCTCAAACACTTTGACAATGAATATGACTGAAATGGGCTATACAAGTTGACATCCATACACCCTCTACTGGAGACATGACCTTAATCTTCCACACAGGGAGTAGAGAAAAGACCTCAAACACTTTGACAATGAATGTGACTGAAATGGGCTATACAAGTTGACATCCATACACCCTCTACTGGAGACATGACCTTAATCTCCCACACAGGGAGTAGAGAAAAGACCTCAAACGCTTTGACAATGAACATGACTGAAATGGGCTATACAAGTTGACATCCATACACCCTCTACTGGAGACATGACCTTAATCTTCCACACAGGGAGTAGAGAAAAGACCTCAAACACTTTGACAATGAATGTGACTGAAATGGGCTATACAAGTTGACATCCATACACCCTCTACTGGAGACATGACCTTAATCTCCCACACAGGGAGTAGAGAAAAGACCTCAAACACTTTGACAATGAATATGACTGAAATGGGCTATACAAGTTGACATCCATACACCCTCTACTGGAGACATGACCTTAATCTTCCACACAGGGAGTAGAGAAAAGACCTCAAACGCTTTGACAATGAATGTGACTGAAATGGGCTATACAAGTTGACATCCATACACCCTCTACTGGAGACATGACCTTAATCTCCCACACAGGGAGTAGAGAAAAGACCTCAAACACTTTGACAATGAATATGACTGAAATGGGCTATACAAGTTGACATCCATACACCCTCTACTGGAGACATGACCTTAATCTCCCACACAGGGAGTAGAGAAAAGACCTCAAACACTTTGACAATGAATATGACTGAAATGGGCTATACAAGTTGACATCCATACACCCTCTACTGGAGACATGACCTTAATCTCCCACACAGGGAGTAGAGAAAAGACCTCAAACGCTTTGACAATGAATGTGACTGAAATGGGCTATACAAGTTGACATCCATACACCCTCTACTGGAGACATGACCTTAATCTTCCACACAGGGAGCAGAGAAAAGACCTCAAACGCTTTGACAATGAATATGACTGAAATGGGCTATACAAGTTGACATCCATACACCCTCTACTGGAGACATGACCTTAATCTTCCACACAGGGAGTAGAGAAAAGACCTCAAACGCTTTGACAATGAACATGACTGAAATGGGCTATACAAGTTGACATCCATACACCCTCTACTGGAGACATGACCTTAATCTTCCACACAGGGAGCAGAGAAAAGACCTCAAACGCTTTGACAATGAACATGACTGAAATGGGCTATACAAGTTGACATCCATACACCCTCTACTGGAGACATGACCTTAATCTCCCACACAGGGAGCAGAGAAAAGACCTCAAACGCTTTGACAATGAATATGACTGAAATGGGCTATACAAGTTGACATCCATACACCCTCTACTGGAGACATGACCTTAATCTTCCACACAGGGAGCAGAGAAAAGACCTCAAACGCTTTGACAATGAACATGACTGAAATGGGCTATACAAGTTGACATCCATACACCGGACCACACATGCACGCCACCTTCTACTGAAGACATGACCTTAATTTCCCACGCATGGAGTAGTATAAATTCCAAATGACTGAAATGGGCTATTTAAGTTGACATCCGTACACCCTCTACTGAAGACATGACCTTAAACTCCCACACAGGGAGTAGTATAAATTCCAAATGGAGTCCATTTGAAGTTCACACTCCCTAATTAAGGTCATGTCTTCCATAGGGGTGTAGGGATTTCAACTGGATGGAATAACCCAATTCTTCAGCAAGAACCTAAATGGATTCTTGCAGCATGTATAACAAAGTTCTTAACCTGTTTAGGTACATTATTCATTGTGAATTTCTGTTCTTAAACAATAATAAAACTACAGATGATTAATATTAATAAATCATATCTCAGGTATATTGATGTATATTAACTTCAAACAAGCAACAGAAAATCCAAACGATGATACTAATAGCACCACTAATTAATTAGTAGGCCTGGCATTTTCGGGTAATTTTGTACCCGGGTACCCGCCGCAATTTTCGGGCGGGTAACCGGTACCAAATGAAAAAAAAAAAAAAAAAAAAAAAAAAAAAAAAAAAAAAAAAAAAAAAAAAAAAAAAAAAGTTTTGTAGTGTCTCTGGACCTAGACCTAAATGCGAGGATCATTCATGGTTGAATAAAAAAAAATAAAAAAAAAATTTCAAATTTTTTTTTTTTTTTTTTAATTCGGTACCGGGGAGGTATTTCCTACCGGGTAATGTAATCTCGGCGGGTACCCGATTACCCGACCGAAATTGCCAGCCTTATTAATTAGATAAATTAATTTCCTTTCAGAAACCTAATAACAGGTGTCCATTTCACCCTGCAAATGAAATATCTAGAATTACCGTTATTTTATACACAATCAGGATGCATCACACTAATCTATATAAATAAAAGGAAGTCGCTAAATCTTGTCCAGAAGCAGTCTCCGAGATGCTTTCACTTTCAGCTCTGATTTATTCGTACATTGATCGGGTACATATTGCCATTGTTATGCCAGCTGATGCCAGACATCCATGTCCATGACCCCAGGTTGCGACGGTCTGTGAGATCCCATGACCTAGCAGTGGAAGTCCCAAGATCAAACCTTGTCAGCCATGAAAGATCATTTCTACCATCTACAGCCCAATTATGGAATTCTCTACCTGCCCAAATTCCAGCCATTAGATCGAGGGCCAGCTTTAGCAGGGAGGTTAATCGCTTTCTGGGTGCATCCTCGTCAGCAGCTTCTAAATGATTTATTTGTCTCTGCTGTTAATGCCCAGTTATGCCATGTCGTAAAAAAAAAAAAAAAAAAAAAAAAATAAACCATCTGGCGTTCATTTTGCAAAACTATTCAGTAACTATGGAAATAACAAAAAAATGTTCGGTTGCTAGGCCGTTGAGGTCAATAACCTTGTGGTTCAGTTCATGACAGCAAGCGCGTCAAATCCAACACGCGGTAAGTGGCGGCGTCACGCACCTGCTTGCGTGCACAGCACCATGGTTTCACGCGCATTGCGGTAGCATGGTATGGGCGCATTTAATGTTGGCTTACCGCGAGTAGGCCTCGTATGTTTGTCTGGGTGTGTGCGTGACTAATGCCCCAGCATACTTTCCTGCCGCTTGCCGCTGCGGCAGCGGCAAGCGTTCAACCAATGACAAGCCTTGATTGTGTCCGTTTGTCTGTAATGCGCGTGCGCCACGCCGCTCAGCGGCAAGCGGCAGGGTAGTATAAAACCAGCTTAACTGTTAGGAATTTGGAAGGGGGCACACTCGGAAGTTTTTGCCGCCACCTTTGCCACTGGCTTTTCATTGTGTCGCGCGCGCCCGTTCAGCCGGCTGTGTCCCTCAGAATTGGAAAGCGGGGTCAAAGCAAAGGCCTTGAAGCCATTTCTGGGGGATCATTGGGTGTAAGCTGATGAAAAAGGGGGGGGGGGGGGTATTGGTGACAGATTTGCAAAAATATTGCCATTAAACCATCTGACGTTCATTTTTTCAAAACTATTCAGTAACTATGGAAATAACAAAAAAAATGTTCGGTTGCTAGGCCGTTGAGGTCAATAACCTTGTGGTTCAGTTCATGACAGCAAACGCGTCAAATCCAACACGCGCGGTAAGTGGCGCGTCACGCACCTGCGCGTACACAGCACCATGGTTTCACGCGCATTGCGGCGCATGGTATGGACGCATTTAATGTTGGCTTACCGCGAGTAGGCCTACGTATGTTTGTCTGGGTGTGTACGTGACTAATGCCCCCAGCATACTTTCCTGCCGCTTGCCGCTGCGGCAAGCGGCAGGGCGTTTCAACCAATGACAAGCCTTGATTGTGTCCGTTTGTCTGTAATGCGCGTGCGCCACGGCGCTCAGCGGCAAGCGGCAGGGTAGTATAAAACCAGCTTAACTGCTAGGAATTTGGAAGGGGGGGGGCACACTCGGAAGTTTTTTGCCGCCACCTTTGCCACGGCACCATTGTGTCGCGCGCCCGTTCAGCCGGCTGTGTCCCCTCAGAATTGGAAACGGGGTCAAAGCAAAGGCCTTGAAGCCATTTCTGGGGGATCATTGGGTGTAAGCTGATGAAAAAGGGGGGGGGGGGGGATTGGTGACAGATTTGCAAAACAAGTCCACTTTCAGATGGAATGTTAAAATATAGATAACAGAGTCGTTCAACTGTTCAGTATAGCCCGAAAAGATTAAATGATAGGGGGTGGGTGAGCCCACTTTAGTGGAACTTGAAAGTCCACATTTATTAAATTCTGCGATATTCACTTAAAGTTATTTAGCTTCTTTAATATGACAGGAGCTAACATCGAGCTAACATGGTCATTACTATACTGGATGAATAATCTACACCAAGACACCATGATTATCATCATCACCGTTTACCATGTTTACTAACCACTCCCGTGTACTAACCGCTCCTGTCTACTCAACTAGCGGGGACCCGCGCGAAGCGCGGGTCTCCCGCTAGTTACAAATATTGCAATCTAAAGGTGACGATATAAATCCAGAATTTTGGAAAGACGTGATGGGCACTATTGTCTTTCTTACAGAGCCCCCTAATTGGTTAATTGCATGATATAATCATCTAAGTAACCAATCAAAACAGAGCTTTTAGATATCTTAGTACTTTTAAGCTTCATCCCCTGTCAGCCATATTGACTTTTCTTATCATATATCTGATTGGCTAAATACATGATATAGTAGAAGTCTGGTCATTAAGATTTTGTATCAGTTGGAGGGCTGATTTCTGAATATAATTTATCCGATAGGGGAGTTAGGGGCTGTGCAAAATACGGTATGCCAAAAAACCTTGCCCCCTCAAGACATGCCAAAAATTGCTTGTCTCCACTTGCTGCCCACCCCCACCCCGTTGGTAAATTTCAAAATGGCCTGCCAAATTGCCCTCCCTCCAAATAAGGTATGCCAAAAAACCTCGCCCCCTCAAGGCATGCCAAAAATTGCTTGTCTCCGCTTGCTGCCCACCCTCCCTCCCATTTGCACATGCCAAATTTGCAAACCTATAAATGGTCTAGATAGATATATAGTGCATTATTAGAATGTGTCTGTACTGTTTTCCTAAGCCTTTATAAAAAATGCCCCCAAATCTCTCTTGCCTGCCCTTTGAATTGCCAAAAAATCATTCCCTCTTTTGACCTGCCAAATTAGTTATCCCCTTTTACCCTGCCAAAAATTATGTGCCCCTTCTTTTCGCCAAGGGAACGGGAAGATAAAATACTGATTGCACATCCCCTTAGCTCTCTGGTTATGATCTTTACAAATCTGGACTGAAAAGTAGAAATTTGCTGAAGCAAACACAAAAAAGGTGAAGAGAAAATCCAGTTTCAGAAGTAACTTGGTGGTCCTTTACATGCTGCACTCTAAACATGGTCACCATCATGGGGCTATTGTAGTTGAAATCCATACACCCCTAAGGAAGATATGACCTATCTCCTACACAGGGGGTGTAGATCTCAAATGTAGTCACCAATTCAGGTAGCCTCATTTAGATTTCAGCTGTAAAAGACCATTAGGTGATGATTTGTCTTATTTTGATTCATCAATATAGACTAGCTCTGATACCACTCTTCATAGGTAAAATGGTCTGTTTGCCCTTTGAGCTCAAAATTTATTTGGGTCGATAAGTTTTTTTTTTTTTAAGATCCCAAAGAATGCTAAAATCCCACTGGAACACACAGAATTTGTGAAAATTATTCAAATTTTTGTTCTGATACGTTATAGCAAAGCTTGGTGGAATTTATGTTGCAGAATAAAGCATCATGATATTAAAAATCTCTTGGTGGAGTTTAACATTTTACAATACATCCCGGTAGGGAATTCCCCAGGTGTACAGCAGTGAGCATTTGTTTTACAGCATTCATTGACATCTCTAGGTGAATAAATTGGGTCTATATCTTTTAAGATCAAAATTTCACCAATATTTAGTGCTGAGAACTGCATCAAAATTTCTACTTTAAAAAAACAGCGACTGTGATTTTTTAATTTTTTGGGTCGGTCGGGAAAAGGCAATCAAACCTCTTTTCTAATTAGCTCTTATTCCAACTAAAAGACCATAATATACATGATTAGTGGTAGGTTGCCCCACCCCCATGTCACTGTTCTGTCGGTGATTACCCAAGGATAATCAACACGCATGTTCGGCAAAATCTGTGCAATACAGGTATTGTATTATCAGCCAATCAAGTAATTGATTTTCTAACTGCAGTATTACCAGTATACTTAACACGTGAAGTATTCTGGCTAAAATGATCAGTTTGTGATTTGAAGGAGAGCTGATAACACCACCATGGCTAGATTTGCATTTTGCAGGATTCCTTGTATACTCCTATGTTATGTAGGAATGGCATTGGGGTTATACTTGATTTTGTTTTCATGTAGTGCCCAGATGACTGTGAATGGACAGGACAATAATGAGGCAATTAAGTGTGTCAAAGAGGCAGATAGGTCGTATGGATATAGAAATGAAGTAAGATGTCGTATGGAATGCTCATCTAACTGCACCTGTACCTTGAGTGATGCCGCCATAATCAGTAACTGTACCAATGGAAATGTGTTTACGACTCAAGTTTTGTATCCACCAGGTGATGTAGATGATCTCTACTGGGATCGCTGCACCTTGCATAGTATTGAACCAAGGGCATTTGCAAGGTTTGGTGGGAGGTTACTATACTTGTATCTGAATCACAATGCATTGGGTGAGATAGATACTGGTGTGTTTGCAGGACTGACAAGGCTGGAGAGGTTACACCTGGATCACAATGCATTGGGTAAGATAGAGACTGGTGTGTTTGCAGGACTGACAAGTCTGCATGTGTTACACCTGGATCACAATGCATTGGGTGAGATAGAGACTGGTGTGTTTGCAGGACTGACAAGTCTGCTGTGGTTACACCTGGATCACAATGCATTGGGTAAGATAGAGACGGGTGTGTTTGCAGGACTGACAAGGCTGTGGGAGTTACACCTGGATCACAATGCATTGGGTAAGATAGAGACGGGTGTGTTTGCAGGACTGACAAGGCTGAGGGAGTTACACCTGGATCACAATGCATTGGGTGAGATAGAGACTGGTGTGTTTGCAGGACTGACAAGGCTGCTGTGGTTACAGCTGGATCACAATGCATTGGGTAAGATAGAGACTGGTGTGTTTGCAGGACTGACAAGGCTGCTGTGGTTACAGCTGGATCACAATGCATTGGGTGAGATAGAGACTGGTGTGTTTGCAGGACTGACAAGGCTGGTGTGGTTACAGCTGGATCACAATGCATTGGGTAAGATAGAGACTGGTGTGTTTGCAGGACTGACAAGGCTGCTGTGGTTACAGCTGGATCACAATGCATTGGGTGAGATAGAGACTGGTGTGTTTGCAGGACTGACAAGGCTGCTGTGGTTACAGCTGGATCACAATGCATTGGGTAAGATAGAGACTGGTGTGTTTGCAGGACTGACAAGGCTGCTGTGGTTACAGCTGGATCACAATGCATTGGGTAAGATAGAGACTGGTGTGTTTGCAGGACTGACAAGGCTGCTGTGGTTACAGCTGGATCACAATGCATTGGGTAAGATAGAGACTGGTGTGTTTGCAGGACTGACAAGGCTGCTGTGGTTACAGCTGGATCACAATGCATTGGGTGAGATAGAGACTGGTGTGTTTGCAGCACTGACAAGGCTGCTGTGGTTACAGCTGGATCACAATGCATTGGGTAAGATAGAGACTGGTGTGTTTGCAGGACTGACAAGGCTGCTGTGGTTACAGCTGGATCACAATGCATTGGGTGAGATAGAGACTGGTGTGTTTGCAGGACTGACAAGGCTGGTGTGGTTACAGCTGGATCACAATGCATTGGGTAAGATAGAGACTGGTGTGTTTGCAGCACTGACAAGGCTGGAGTGGTTATACCTGGATCACAATGCATTGGGTAAGATAGAGACTGGTGTGTTTGCAGGACTGACAAGGCTGGAGTGGTTAAACCTGGATCACAATACATTGGGTGAGATAGAGACTGGTGTGTTTGCAGGACTGACAAGTCTGCAGTGGTTACACCTGAATCACAACGCATTGGGTACGATAGCTTTCAATGCCTTTGGATCATTGAGCAGCCTACATGTTCTGAGTATATCCTACAATAAGCTATCATTTCTACATCCTGGCACATTTCAAAACCAAACATATCTTCGAGACCTGAGACTTGATCATAATCAGCTTCATTATCTTCCAGAGAGCATCTTTCACAACCTGACTCATGTACAGTATTTAAACCTTTCTGAAAATAATTTGGATCAACTTCCAATACTATCGCAGTGTACTTCTTTAAAAACAATTAACATTAAAGAAAATCCACTGCTGTGGATACACAGTGAAGTATTTTCAGGGTTAAGCAAAAATGCTACCATCATCGTCACCAGCCATGCAACATGTTGTTATACATCATCTGTCCAGTGTAAAAGTGAAGAGCCACGTTCCCCATTCCTAACATGTGCACGCATGTTAACCTATAATTTCCTTCGAATCCTTATGTGGTTTTTGAGTGTCTTTGGCATTCTTGGAAATGTATCTGCTGTATACACCAGATTCAAGCATAGGCGGCAAAGCAACAAGATCCAGTTTCTTCTCATCACAAACCTCTCAATATCCGATCTAACAATGTGCATATACCTGATCATTTTGCTTGCAGCAGATGCATATTACATGGATTTTTTCCCATCACATTCTGAATCTTGGCGAAGAAGCTCACTGTGTAGGTTTGCGGGAGCCGTATCTGTTTTATCTAGTGAGGCTTCAGCTTTCTTTATAACCCTTATAAGCATAGACCGTTTTCTGGGCATCAAGTACCCATTTGGAGGCAGACGTCTAGGAAGCAAATTAGCACGTAAGCTAGTGGTAATCATGTGGCTGATAGCACTCAGCCTCAGCATCACCACATTTGTGTTGGCAGGAGTAGGCTCTACTGCTTACTCAGCTTCAGAGATTTGTGTTGGGATCCCAATATCCCGACTTAAGGTTTATAATGAAAGCACCACTAGCATCCATACAGGCATTACTATCTGGTCCTATTTAACCAAGTATGAACACATATCACACAGTGTACTTAATTACACAAAAGCCTCGATGTACCTGTCCATTGCAATGTTTACAGGACTTAACCTTGTGTGTTTCCTAATAGTGGCTTTCTGCTACATATCCATTTTCATAATTGCCAAAAAAACATGCCAGGCCTCTGGACGTTCTCAAACATCCAAGGAAGAAACACGCATGGCTATGAAGATGTCTCTTCTTGTCCTCACAGACCTTTTGTGCTGGGTACCGATTGGGATTCTATCGATTCTTGTCCAGGCCGGCGCGGTAGAAGTAAGCCCTACTGCGTATGCCTGGATAGCAACAATTGTGCTGCCGATCAATTCCACCATCAATCCATTTCTGTATACCTTGGCTGGGTATTTATTTGATGGAGTAAAGTGCCAATGCTGTAAGCGTCGAGGACAAGATGAGGACATCCCAATGAGAGAAATTGTAGGGCAAAGAAATTGAAAAAAAAAAAATATCAGACAAACTTGAGACCAGTCATGGCAATGTGGCTAGATTAAGAATAATAAGAACAATGGCTCATTTAAATCTTTGGCACTGCATAATAATAATAGTTTTATTAATGTCTAAGCACATGTACAGCAAAAAAACTATGCACTATGCAATATGAAAGATTTGAATAGAGCTACAGTTGAGATATATCCCTGCTGACAATGGGCTACCGTAAAAACTCGATAGTTAGCATATGTGCTTACTATCGAGCGCTTTTAAAACATGCAAACATGAAGAGCCCCATCCACAAAAGTGTAAAGGGTTTTGAGCAGCACATATGGTCATTTTCACGGTAAAGGGTGTAACTTTGGATTTTTAACATTTTAATCCGTAGTGTTCTAATAAAGCCACAGAATTCCATGATTTTTGGCCACATAAGTCATCTAGTTAGCAGCTACCTTGGGTAGCATAATCAGCTATGGGAGTTACTGCGTTCAGTTTTAGCAGGCTTAAATGTACTTAATATTGCCATTTTGAAAAACTATAAAAACAGTAACATCTTTGTAAAACCCTGTGTTTTCTTCAGTTAGTTCATGGATAATTTTTCTTATCCTGAAAGTACAGTCATATGTTCAGTAAACACTGCCACATTAGATTTAATTGTGAACAGCCCTGTATTTTTTTTTACCTGTCTTCGATATTTGTTGTTTCGGAGGCCTCATTTTCCGTTAACAATTGTTAACAAACTTTGTGGGTGTAGCTTTGGTTCATAATTCTTGGTTATTTCTTTACTTCTTCTTGATTCATAACAGTTGTTATCTTAACTTGAAATGGGTAACAAAAATTAGTCGATTTGCAAGCTTTTAAAATTTGTATAAAATCTTGACTTCAAAGAGCCGTTTTCCGTTAACTTTTTGAAGCCTCGAAACAAACTGTTCAGCAAGCTTGTGCAAATATAAATAAAAGAGCTCATCCAATCTATTTATCAAAATGTAGTAAAGTAGATCCTCAAGTCACATGTGATAAATCTACAATATCTGCCGCATAGAATCATTGATTCAATACACACAAGAAAATAACAGCTTAGATGATCCCAACACTGTTGTTTTCAAAAAAATTACTTCTGCAATGTTTAACAATTGTTAACATGAAGCCTCCGAAACAAAAAAATGACTTGCTGTGATAATTTAATTTTTGTCACAACTGAAATTCAATACTTAGAAGCAAAGCATGAAAATTGGTAATTGTGATATTTTTTACCTATTTTTTATGTCAACTTGTAGTAGTTAGCCAAATATTTTACTTACTGATCACCTGTGTTGTTAACTGAAGCCTCCGAAACACAAATCGCTTGAATTGCCAATTCTAAAAAATAACTCCAATTTCTGTGAAACTTGGCTGGGAGGTTCCTTTCATCAAGTAGTATTTGTACATGAAGTTAGACATTCAAATTGTTTTAGGAACCCAATTAAAACTTAAAAAATATGTTTAAGGTTTGGAAATTTCCATTGTAAATGACACTTGATGTTAAAAATTTTCAAAACTGCAATTACAAACATAGCAAAACATGGTATAAAATTTAACTTACAATGTATATCTGTACTTTGACTTACTTTGGAATGGGATTTCACATGTATTCCAGCTTTCATGTCATAATTTTCTGAGGTTATGTAAAATACATTTTTTCTTAGATTTTAACCAAAAGTGTTATGGAAATGTCACATTTTTTATTAGAAATCAAAAGGTTTAAGCCTTGAAACATTATTTTACTGGAATTTTTAAAAGTTGCTTCTATGCATGATTTCAGTAAACAGAAACATATTTAAGTGGTTTGAAATTTTGACCCTAAAAATCAAAAGTTACACCCTTTACTGTGAAAATGACCATATACTGAACATGTAAACCTGCAAATGTGTGTCTCAACCCCATTAGCTCAGTTGGTAAAGCGACAGACTTTCATGTTTTCAAAAGCGCTCAATAGTAAGCACATATGCTAACTATCGAGTTTTTACGGTATTCCACTTGAAATCTGTACAACTCCTATGGATGACATGACCTTAATCTTCCACACAGAGAGTGTGGATTTCAAATGGGGCGCCACCTAAATGGGTGACTTCATTTGAGATCCACACCCCTTGTGTGGAAGATTAAGGTCATGTCTTTCATAGAGGGTGTATGGATTTCAACTGGATTAACCCAGTATAATGCCATATGCTGCCTCATGTATTCTATTTATCAATTTTTGTAGAGATAGTGTTCTTTTGCATCTAGGGTTCACTTTGTGATAAAAGCATGACAGTTTTCACACATGATGTACAAGAACCAAGCTTTAATTCAAATTTGGAGCCATTTTGGATTTGACCCCTGGTGACCGTTAGAGGTCAAGAAAGGTGATACGTTGATAAAACATTGAAAATGCTCCAATCTTGTTGAAAGATATACCAAATTACTTATCTGATCACAAGGAATATAAAAAGGACATAGTTTGTGCAATCTACAACACTACAATGGTGTCCTACAAAAACCTAAGTTTTAGGTAAAATGTCACCTTTAAGATTGCGAAGGGGTGAACAATTCAAATTACTCAGATTCTACACTTCGTCTTCATGTGTGGAAACTCTCATGCTTTTATCATAAAGAGGGCAATGTTTTGGGTTAGCTGCTGTACTATTATAGTCTAGTATTTATTTGTACATAATAATGGGATATTCCAGTTGAAATCCATACACCCCCTATGGAAGACATGACCTTAACCTCCCACACAGGTGGTGTAAATTTCAAATGGAGTCACCCATTCAGGTAACCAGATTTGGAATTCACATTCCTTGCATGTGTGGAAGAGCTTAATCTTTAAAGTAAGGTAAATGTATTGGGGGTGTATGAATTTCAACTGGAATAGACCAATAACCCCTAGATATGGTGTTATTGGCCACATAAAGGGTTAATAAGTTCTAAGTTCCCACATCGAGACTGTTTAGAATAACTCAAAAAGTGTATCGCAAAAATTAATACATTATAACAGTATAATGGTAGCACAATGTGTTTGACACACCTGATCTACAATGTAATTCACAATGTCAAACATTATTGCGTTGGGTCAAAATGGCTCCATGTAACAAAAGATGTAGATTTGAAAGTTGCACTTTGAACCATTCAACTTTCAAAATACAGTAAGCCTGACCTATTCATCATACATTGTATTCTGCATGTTTTGTGAGATTTGAATGGACCAAACTGCAACTTTCAAATCTGCAACTTTTCCTGCAAAATGACCCGGCAAAATGAGCCATTAATTGTGACTGAACGCAACAAATTGTGACTTTTTTCGAGTTATTTGAAAAAGGCCTACGGGTGAACTTAGAACTTGTGTAGGCCCCATGTGGCTATATTTGTAAATTGATATCAATTGGAAACTACATTTTTCAATGTGACAATAATGTACTTTTCTAGTTCTAGTGACACAAATTGTGATTATTTTGGCGATATATTCTGTCACTTTTTCTGTCACAGATAATCAAAAGTAATTTTCTGCATCAATTATGATCATGGGTGTATTCCTAATACATTTGGGTGTATTCCTAATACATTTGGATGTATTCCTAATACATTTGGGTGTATTCCTAATACATTTGGATGTATTCCTAATACATTTGGGTGTATTCCTAATACATTTGGATGTAATCCTAATACATTTGGGTGTATTCCTAATATATTTGGGTGTAGTCCTAATACATTTGGGTGTATTCCTAATACATTTGGGTGTATTCCTAATACATTTGGGTGTATTCCTAATACATTTGGGTGTATTCGAATATATTCTGCATCAATTATGGTCATGTTTCAATATATTGCCATGTAAGTAGCCGTTGATCGGACGTCATCAGTGTTACAGAATATGATTGAGCCATCATCCATGACTGATGATAACTTTCATTGTATGGGCAGTTTGCAGCATGATCATTATTGTAATTAATTAAGGGGGTACTACACCCGTGTGGTAAATGTGTGACTATTTTTGCATTTTTCTCAAAAAATAATAACACACTGGTAACAAAAGTTATGTATATTATTGGGGCAAGGAATCCAATAACTACACTGAAATTTCAGTGACTCAAGACAAGTGGTTCAGTATATATGATAGGAAATGAGGTACATCCTAGCTGTACCTTATTTCTTATCATAAATAACGAACCGCTTGTCTTGGGTCACTAAAATTCCAGTGTAGTAATTGGATTCCTTGCCCCTATAATATACAAAACTTTTGTTACAAGTGTGTTATTAGTTTTTGAGAAAAAGGCAAAAATAGACACAAATTTATCGAGGGGTGTAGCTGAGACTAGTCTCAGGGTGTAGTACCCCCTTAAGTACCTAGAATAGGACATTCCATTTAAAATCCACTTCCCCCTGTGGAAGATGTTACAAATACCTTCGACAGAGGGAGTATGAGTTTCAAATGGAATAAACACATTAGGCAGCTCCATTTGAATTTGATACACCCTCTGAAAATGATGCAACCTGAATCTTCCACAGAAGGAGGGTGAGTTTCAAATAGAGTTGGTAAATGAAAATTTTGAAATTCATACACCCTCTGTGGAAGATATTTCCAGAATCTTCCACAGGAGGAGTGTGAATTTCATCTGGAATAGCCTCTCAATGAACCAAAACAACAGATTCAGTCTTGATTCCATTTAAGGCAAAAAAAAATTGTATCGCACTTTAAGCTAGAAAATCAGGATCAGTCAGTTAATTTCATTTTGAAATATTAGTCGGGTATCTACCAGGCTTTAATGTGCATCCCCCCAGGACTCTACCAAACCAACTTTTTTAGCTTCCTTTTATGGTCCTATAACACATTCAAGATGTTAACAAAAAAATATTTCCTGGCACTCGGCCATATTCAAGGTTATAGATCAACACAGGGGTCAAATTTCAAAGTTGCTAAAATCTGGTTAACAAGCACACCAAATTATTCCTCTCATTGCAAGGATTCAGAAAAAGTATAGTTTGACCTACCTGCGACTTACCGTTCTTGAGTTATAAGCAAAAGGTCAAATTTTGAGCGGTGGTCAGTTTTTTGGCCACACAGGGCCAAAAATTAAAAATGCTCTGATTTCAACGCAAATGGTCTCATATTGCTCGTCATGCAAAAGCAAGTCAAAAAAGGAATTGTTTGCACTATCTAAAATGCTTCGTTATTGACAAAATTGGAAATAAAGGTCAATCCCCCATTACAGCCTATTGACCACAACCTATGTTGTGACGCTTCCTAGGTAAATGTGAAACATCCTACATGGTTACAACTATTCCTTATTTGACTTATTTTTACATAACAAGCAATTGAGACCAATTTCTTTAAAATCGGAGCATCTTTAATTTTTGGCCCCTGTGTGGCCAAAAAAACTGACCACCGCCCAAAATTTGACCTTTTTGCTTATAACTCAAGAACGGTATGTCGCAGGTAGGTCAAACTATACTTTTTCTGAATCCTTGCAATGAGAGGAATAATTTGATGTGCTTGTTAACCAGATTTGAGCAAGTTTGAAATTTGACCCCTGTGTTGACCTATAACCTTGAATATGGCCGGAGTGCCGGAAATATTTTTTGTTAACATCTTGAATGTGTTATAGGACCATAAAAGGAAGCTAAAAAAGTTGGTTTGGTAGAGTCCTGGGGGGATGCACATTAAAGCCTGGTAGATACCCGACTATATTTGCTACAGACGATATTTAAAACATACACCCAAATCTCCGCAAAATACATTGGTAAATGATAGCAAGAGGTATTAGCACCGATATTCAGGATCACTGCCACTATGGACTTACTGAACTCTACTTTTGTTTAATTCAACTTTCCACAAGGATATCGCAACCTGCTTACATAATACGCGTGTCAAACTCGCTATTCTGCAGCTCCAACGCTTAACGAAATGCAAAGGAAAGAAAACATCCCAGCAACAATATAGCACCGGCATTCTGGATCGCTGTCATTAATAAAAGACTCTACGTTTGTTTTATTCTACTTCTATCAAGGATATCGCGGACTGATTATATATTCATGTTTACGTGTGTCAAAACTCGCTATATTCTGCAATTCTAACATGTAACAAAACGCAGAGGCAAGAAAAACATCCCAGCAACAGACATTCTATGTTATGACTTTTGTTGTATTCTACGTACTTCTATCAAGGATATCGTGGACTACTTAGATTCATAGTCACAACTCGCTATATTCTGTACTCTAATGCTAAAATGGGCTATTCCAGAAAATAGATGCACACCCCCTATAGAGGAGTTCGGATATCCGGACTTTTTGTCCACTCGTGACTGTTGGAAATCCAGACTTTAAAAGTGCCCAAAGGCAAAAAAATCCGCAGAAAAATAGTTTAAAATCAGAAATCCTCAATTTGAGAGCTCATTTTCAACATTTCCGAGATTTTCTCTTCATTTGATTGATTTCCAAGTTTTTCCAGTAACATTGGCAACTGGAAATCCAGTCGTTTTCAGAAAGCAGACTTGGAAATCCGGACATTTCTTTGCTTGAAAATTTATAGGGGGTGTACACCTATTTTCTGGAATAGCCCAATGTAACACGAAAGGCAGCATTGAAATCCTGTAACATTCGTCATTGGGCTTTCCCAGTTGAAATCCATACACCCCCTGTGGAAGACATGACCTTAATCTCCCATGCAGGTAACCCGATTTGAAATTCACACGCCCTGTGTGGGAGAATAAGTGCATATCTTTCATAGGGGTCAGGGTTCCCGCTAGGTCCAAATATTATGGGGTCCAGTTGGACCCCATAATCTGCAAAATTTGAAAACTATGGGGTCCCAAACAATTTTTGGGGGTCGTGAACACAAATTCTGCCACGCTTACAAATGATGGGGTCCAGTTGGACCCCATAATTTTCAAAATTTGAAAAATATGGAGTCCATTATGATTTTACTGTGCTAAAAGACGCAAAGACTCGGTGTAGCGGGAACCCTGATAGGGGTATGTGTATGGATTTCAACTGGAATAGCTTATTTAATGATATTTGTCAAGTTTGTTGTTTTATTGTTTTTGTAAATGTGATGATATGTACATTGTAATTCATATTCAGAGAGAACCTTACTTTAAAATATGTTGATCAAACTATTGTGTTTTAGCAATGTGATTCCAAAACTAGTCATATGACTTGTGAAGTACTATGATTTCAATGTTATAAACCTGTAACATATCATGAAGAACCTGAAGGCACATAGTCAAATGTTTAATTATATCCTATATCATTTTATATGCATCATGTATTTATAATATGTGTCTAGTTATATGTACCGTATTCGTCCGAGTATAGTCCCACGCTCGAGTATAATCCCACCCCCCATTTTTCGAAAAATTTCAGAAATTGTAAAAAAAAAAAAAAAAAAAATTTTTTTTTTTTTAGTTTATTTTTTTTCGGTTTTGGAGTGTCCCTGGATCTAGACCTAGATGCTAGGATCATTCATGGTTGACCTAAAAAAAAAAAAAATTAAAAAAAATTCAAGATATTTTGTATTTTTAATATGAAAATTGATAATTTGTATTCATGTCATACTCTATTAATGATTTCAAAATGCATTGAATTTTTTTTTTTTTTTTTTTTTTTTTGAAATTGAGTATAATCCCACCCCCAATTGTGAAAAATTTTCACATAAAAAAACGGGTGGGACTATACTCGGACCAATACGGTAATTGGTAATTCATATTCAGACAGAAATATCTGTTTTATTTACAGAATGGGAAATCTATTGTGTTTTAACAATGTATTCCCAGAAAACTTCTTGATTTTGTTGTATTCAGACAGAGACTTTGGCTTATATGCATACTTATATAGACACACAGAGATCTGAAATTACTGTTTATCGTGTATTTTAAAACATTATTTTGTCACGTTATTGTTTTATTGTTTTTGTTTATGCATATTGTAATTCATACTCACACAAAAATTAAGCCCTAAATGTCTGTGATGATGAGATCCCAAAATTTATTTTGTTAAAATGTATACAGATAGGAAAGTTGACATGTAAAATGTGCGCATACCTAGTCACGATTATGCACTTTCAGTTTCCCACGCGTTTGAACGGGAATTGGATTGCGTACTTTTTCGATGTCTAGTGAGCAAATTTTTTCATTATTTTGAGAAAATGATGTCAAATTTTCTATTCTATATTGTTTGGTAATAATGTCTTTTGCCAATAGTATGTTTAAAGTTGTAATTTTGTGTTTTTGATCGCAAAGATCGGATATTTTCGTTCGATTAAATTCTGAACCCTTCGCAAGGGTGCCGATTTGACAGAACTTTGACGATAATTTTGCCTTTTTGGAAACTTAAATGCTTTCGATCCTTAATTTTGTTTCAACCGAGTCTTAAATTATCAAGCACAATACAGTTGGTACCACATTTATATACATTGATGAAATTTTAAAGATTTTTTTTCAAGTTTCTAACCGGCGCAAATCGTTAAGTGTGTATTTCCCATTGACATCCAAAATGGCGTAAGCCAGTCCTCAATATACATAGGTACGGCGTATATAGGACTGGCAAGCGAGTCTACGCATACCTGTAGACGCACAGAGTCAAAGACTGATGCTATACTTTAGTACTTACTGACTCACTGAACTATCTATCTGTGTATTGTGTATTTTAAAACATTGTCAAGTTATTGTTTTATTGTTACATCATGACATGTATATTGTAATTCAATTTCATACTCAGACAAAGCCCTAAATGTCTATGATGAAACCTATTGTGTTTTAACAATGGGATCCCTAAGACTCTCAGTGTATTGTTCTTGTTTAACTTATATTCAGACAGAAAAGTTGATGTAATGGTTAATTATTCCAGTTGAAATCCATACACCCCCTGACATGTAATCTCCCACACATGGGGCGCGACTTTCAAATGGGGTTACCTGAATGGGTGACTTCATTTGAAATCTACACCCCCTATGTGGAAGATTAAGGTAATGCCTTCCATAGGGTGTGGGAATTTCAACTGGAACAGCCTTATCGACCTGTCAAGCAATTGCCTATGACATGGATATTATTATTGTTGTTGTTGTTGTTGTTATTATATTATTATTATTATTATTATTATTATTATTATTATATATTATTATTATTATTATCATTTGTAGCAGTTGTATGATCAGGAATCTTCTGAAATTTGTTCAGAAATTTAGTCCAATAAGATGTAAACAACACAACGAATCACATGAGCAGGTGGTATGGTATATGCGTCATCATGCATCACAAAATTGCTCGTACTTGACCCAGCATAATGAACTATGTGGTCGAATATGCGTTCAAATTGCCAGAAGTCCTCCTAAAAAGGTTTATTCAAACAAATATTTGTAATGATTTTTTGTATGTACTCAAGTACTGTGTTGCTACAATAACCCTAATACCTTGCTTGCTGTTTTCTAAGCCTGGAATCTTATTTTGTAGCCAAGGAAATGGGAACTTAAAGGACGGAAGAAAGAAGATGAAGACCAGACCGGTGATAGCAAGCTAGCCACAGGCATTGACCTGGCCGGCCAGGGTTTCATGTGTATATATCGGTTCAGCCAATTAAGGGAAGCGGAAGAAGGATGCAGGATGAAGAGAACACTGGTAATTATAGCAAGCTACGGGCACTGACCTGGTCGACCAAGGTTTTCGTGTGTGTTTATCGGCTAAGATTATTGGGCAATCGCCAGTATCGCGTGGGGTGCATGGGACTTTGGGCTATAGTATTTTACTGTGCTGTAGGATTTGTACAATTCAGCAAAGATAGGGTTATAATTAATGCATGCTCAAGATACTGAACTGAACTGTAAATTATACAATTCTATTTTATGATATTTTTTCATATCTTTGTTCATTATTTTATTAAGTCAGACACAAATGTTACTAACATTTGTGTATCTCATAATTTTACATGTATTTGCAACACTTCATTTTAATATTGGGCTATTCCACTTGAAATCCATACAACCCTTATGAAAGACATGACCTTCATCTTCCAACAGGGAGTGTGAATTGCAAATGAGTTACATGAATGGGCGACTCCATTTGAAATCTACACCCCTATTATGGGAGATTAAGGTCATGCCCTATATAGGGGTGTATGGATTTAAACTAGAATAGCCCTTTCTATATCATCTTGATGTTATTTATTGTCGGTATTTTATGTCAAAAACAAATAAAGTGTAAAAAAATCGATTGTTGTAAATTTGCCTTTCAATTCTATGTTTTAAATTCCAACTTGATCAGTTTCATCGGATGGTGATGTCCAAACAGGAGAGGCGTGTAGCGCCGATAACAAGGCGCACAGTGCAGGGACTAGAAGTGGCATGGGTTGTGCCTGAAGCTGAATTTATACTCAATCGCAGAGCGATTGCGATGCAATGCTTTTGGAAAGTCATGGGCAATCACCGAGTGACCCAGAATGACCTCAAAATGACCTTGCCATATTCAGGCATGATAATGGCTTTTTTTGAAAACTGCCTGAAAAAGCGTGTGAATTTGGCCTTAAAAGGCCCTAATAAAACAGGCTGAAAAAAATGTGTAAATTTGGACAACAGAATTGCCTGAATTCAGGCAAAACCTGAAAATTCTCATGCTTGCATATTTGGTAGTTGTTCCCACCGAATTGCATATATTTCACCAACAAAGGCGGTTCTCGAACCATAGTCTCGCCTGCTTTCACGACTGCTTGCTTTCACGACTACTTTTGGTAGAAGTAAATGAACCTGCAACAACCCATGGTGACCCTGAAATAAATTTGGCTCTAAATGTTGTCATAGTTTCATGCACATCGACGACAGTTTTAGTAATTTGACCTAAGATGACCCTGGGTGACCATGGATGACCTTGAAATGACCTTCCAAACATTTTACTCTAAATGTTGACTGTACCCACCAAGTTTCATGCCCATACAACAGTTTACAGTAATTTGACCTCAGATGACAACCTGGCTGACCTCGGATGACCCTGAAATGACCTTCCAAAAATCTGGCTCTAAATGTTGACTGTACCTACCAACTTTCATGCCCATATGACAGCTTTTGGTAATTTTACCTCAGATGACCCCTGTGTGACCTCAGATGACCCCAAAATGACCTTCCAAAAAATTGATTCTAAATGTTGACTGTACCCACTAAATTTCATGCCCGTAGGACCCGTAGGACAGTTTTTAGTAATTTGACCTCAGATGACCTCTTTGTGACCTTGGATGACCCCAAAATGACCTTCCAAAAATTTGACTCTAAATGTTGACAGTACCCACCAAGTTTCATGCCCATACGACAGCTTTGAGTAATTTGACCTCAGATGACCCCTGGGTGACCTCGGATGACCCCGAAATGACCTTTGAAAAATTTTACTCTAAATGTTGACTGTACACACCAAGTTTCGTGCCCATACGACAGTTTTTAGTAATTTGACCTCCGATGACCTTGGATGACCCGAAATGACCTTCCAAAATTTGGCTTTAAATGTTGACTGTACCCACCAAGTTTCATGCCCATCGACAGTTTACAGTAATTTGACCTCAGATGACAACCTGGCCGACCTCGGATGACCCTGAAATGACCTTCCAAAAATCTGGCTCTAAATGTTGACTGTACCTACCAAGTTTCATGCCCATATGACAGTTTTTAGTAATTTGACCTCAGATGACCCTTGGGTTACCCCGGATGACCCCAAAATGACCTGAAAATCTAATCAGGTCGAGAACCTCAAGTCGCGCTACTCCCCACCAAGTTACGTCACTGTACCGCATACGGATCTCCAGATATATTTTTCACAGCGTATTTTGCTTGTTATCTTCTGCCTTACCCCCTTTCTCCCCCCATACTGCCCATCAAGCCCTCTCACACTTCCCTCATCATGAGCAGCTCGACACCCTTGCCCCTATCACCGTTCAAAATTGCAGCTCGATACGTCAAAGCATGCCGAAATACATAGCCTGAGAGCAACTTAATCCAAAGTTCAAGAACACATTTGACCTCAAATGACCTATGGTGACCTTGAAATGACCTTGAAAATATGTGACACAACTTCATAACATAGAGACCTTCATACTTCACCTATGGCCCAAGTTTCCTTGCAATAGGATTTGAACTGTTCATCTGAGAGCATTTAATCAAAACTTTAACCAAAACTTTAACCAAATTGTCACATACACACACACACCCCTACATACGGAAAAGTGATTACATAGTCTCCTGCCTTATCCGGCGAAACAAAAATAAGTATGAACACAGAGCACAGCTGGATATCCTTCCTCATACCAAGTAGTGTCCCCATATTGCCATTTGACCCTGAATGACCTTGACATTTTTTGCCTCACTTTGGTGGCTCGTACCAAATTTCACGTGATGATCTAGATGTTTGATCCTGGATCACCCTGAATGAAAAATAACAAAATGACCTTGACATTGATCCTGGATGACCCTGAATGAAAAATAACAAAATGACCTTGACATTGATCCTGGATGACCCTGAATCAAAAATAACAAAATGACCTTGACATTGATCCTGGATGACCCTGAATCAAAAATAACAAAATGACCTTGACATTGATCCTGGATGACCCTGAATCAAAAATAACAAAATGACCTTGACATTGATCCTGGATGACCCTGAATGAAAAATAACAAAATGACCTTGACATTGATCCTGGATGACCCTGAATCAAAAATAACAAAATGACCTTGACATTGATCCTGGATGACCCTGAATCAAAAATAACAAAATGACCTTGACCCTGGATGACCCTGAATGAAAAATAACAAAATGACCTTGACATTGATCCTGGATGACCCTGAATCAAAAATAACAAAATGACCTTGACATTGATCCTGGATGACCCTGAATCAAAAATAACAAAATGACCTTGACATTGATCCTGGATGACCCTGAATCAAAAATAACAAAATGACCTTGACATTGATCCTGGATGACCCTGAATCAAAAATAACAAAATGACCTTGACATTGATCCTGGATGACCCTGAATCAAAAATAACAAAATGACCTTGACATTGATCCTGGATGACCCTGAATGAAAAATAACAAAATGACCTTGACATTGATCCTGGATGACCCTGAATCAAAAATAACAAAATGACCTTGACATTGATCCTGGATGACCCTGAATCAAAAATAACAAAATGACCTTGACATTGATCCTGGATGACCCTGAATCAAAAATAACAAAATGACCTTGACATTGATCCTGGATGACCCTGAATCAAAAATAACAAAATGACCTTGACATTGATCCTGGATGACCCTGAATGAAAAATAACAAAATGACCTTGACATTGATCCTGGATGACCCTGAATCAAAAATAACAAAATGACCTTGACATTGATCCTGGATGACCCTGAATGAAAAATAACAGAATGACCTTGACATTGATCCTGGATGACCCTGAATGAAAAATAACAGAATGACCTTGACATTGATCCTGGATGACCCTGAATGAAAAATAACAGAATGACCTTGACATTGATCCTGGATGACCCTGAATCAAAAATAACAAAATGACCTTGACATTGATCCTGGATGACCCTGAATCAAAAATAACAGAATGACCTTGACATTGATCCTGGATGACCCTGAATGAAAAATAACAAAATGACCTTGACATTGATCCTGGATGACCCTGAAAATACACACTTTGTCATTAATCTCGCTTTCGTGATCGCTAAATTTGAAGAACCTCTAATAATCTATGACAATTTAACCATGAATGACCCCAAATGACCTTGACATTTTTGTCTTGCTTCGGTGGCCATTTCTACCAAATTTCATGAACCTCCAACACTCTATAGCGATTTGACCCTGAATGACCCCCAAATGACCTTGACATTTTTGTCTCACTTTGGTGGCTACTACCAAATTTCATGAACCTACAACAATCTATGGTAATTTGACCTTGAATGACCCCAAATGACCTGAACATTTGTGTCTTACTTTGGTGGCCGTTCCCACCAAATTTCATGACCCTGCAACAATAAACTTAACAATAAATGGAGTTATTAATGAATCATACGTTATCATGTTCAAATGTGAGCTTCCAATTTCAGTTCATGTATAGGTGGCAGAGTGGGAGGGACACGCACCCCCAACCAATTTTGTAAAGTGGGATGTCCCCCCAATAAAAATTATAATCCGAGAAGAAAAAAGAAAACAATAACTGCCCTGTGCATCTTCTTTTATAGCATGAAAAACACTGTGTTTTGGGCCCAAATAGTGTAAGATAGCTGAAATGTATGCGCTTTGTGCCCACTGTCCAAACAAATAGCAAAACACACTTTCATTTGGGTTAAAATAGTCTGAAATTGATATTGACAAAAAAGTACCAGAAAACCGGAAAAAATACAAAATATGTTCATCCCCTAACCGCCCTAAATTTAATGCTCCCGCTACCAATGTGATTAAACCAAGATCTTGATCTCAAACTTAGAAGTCTAGGTCTCGGAAGGGGTGGTCTTGGTCTCGGAAGCTTTGGTCTCGGAATCGATCATGGATGAGCAGGCTTCGGTCTCAGACATAGAGGTCTTAACTAGAACACTGAAATCAAGGGTTTTACCGGGGGGTTTACTTCAGACAGGGTCTAATTCTGCATAAAACCGGGCAACGTTATTTCTATAGATCTGCTGCGCATTCAAATTGCATTGTATTGCATCGTAATTTCATTTGTGTCTATGCTAATTATGTTTACACAACATGAACTCACGTGTTTTCAAGCAAATTCGCCGATAATAGGTGATCAAAAGCGATCGGAATGTTACAAAAGTACAGATCGCATTCAGCTTACTTCATATGAGATGATCTTTGGAAAAATACGGCATAATTTGTCTTGGTGTTTGCGGAATGCCATGCAGTAAAATATTAATACGTTATGGCAATTCATGATTGACAACTAACAATCGGCGCGTCCTTCGTATCCGCCACTGTCAATTTCTTATCCACTCACTAATCCTCACAAAAGCTTTGTGTTGATTACGTAATGTATGGAGGCAAATTGCAATAAGTACAATGAAATAATGAGAAGGGCGGGCTCGAGGCGGGTTTCTTCTTCATCTTACGTAACAGTATTGTTCTCCAAAAAAACCGGAAGCTTGTCGTTTGGAGCTCTAGCTGAAATACAGCAAGATAATGTAAGATAGTAAATGTAAACCTGTATTTTAGCTAGAGTATCTCGAGCTAGTTTACTTGGTCTGCTGGTTCAAAGTTGCCTTGACAAAATTAGAAATGTGAGGAACAAGCAATTTAGGGGTCTTAAATTATCAATATCAGGGGTGTGTAGGGGGAGCATACCTATATGGTGTGTCTGCTGATAATGTGAGGAACAAGCAATTTAGGGGTCTTAAATTATCAATATCAGGGGTGTGTAGGGGGAGCATACCTATATGGTGTGTCTGCTGATAATGTGAGGAACAAGCAATTTAGGGGTCTTAAATTATCAATATCAGGGGTGTGTCGGGGGAGCATACCTATATGGTGTGTCTGCTGATAATTTCAGCAGTTTGTCTTAGTATAGGGGTATAGGATGAAGTCAATAATGAGGCCAAAAAAAAAAAGATGTTTGCTTGCCCTCAACCGACCGACCCTAATTTTGGAAATCAGAAAAAGTTTTTTTTTTTCTATTTACTGTACAAAAGAATACCGACCCTATTTTTGAAAATTCCTGCAAAAGATTTTTTTTCTTTTCAAATTTTTGCATTCTGAAGATGTAAAAAAAATGTATTTTAGAGCTTGTGTTCAACATTTTAGTTGTTTTCTAATGTTAGTTGATTCATTTTGACACCAAAATTGTCAGATTTTTCATATTTTGAGCCTTAATTAATACAAACATTAGAGTTTCCTAGTAATAAAAAAAAAAAGAAAAAAAAAAAAAAAAATCCCGACCGACCGACCCAATTTTTAAAATTCAATTGAGGGCAAGCAAACAATTTTTTTTTCTTGGCCTGACAAAGGATTCATTCATTATGTTTCCGGCCATTATCGAAAATAGAACATTTCATTTCATTATTTGAATTTAACATGAATTAAAAACAAACTCAAATCTGTTCTTGATCTGTTACAAAAAATGTCTGCAAAGATGATCCAAGCAATAATAATGGTTTGACATGGTCTAGTATACATTCACAAAATGAATAATGAATAATGGGTGTTTTGCTCTTATGTATACAAAATTGAATAAAGGGCTTTTGCTTTGTGTACCTTAAGATGTTTTTATTTTTATTTTGTAAGCGCTACAAGCTTGTCATACATTG
This sequence comes from Amphiura filiformis, assembly GCF_039555335.1. Taxonomy (NCBI): domain Eukaryota; kingdom Metazoa; phylum Echinodermata; class Ophiuroidea; order Amphilepidida; family Amphiuridae; genus Amphiura; species Amphiura filiformis. The sequence goes on along the minus strand of NC_092645.1, from coordinate 64,337,385 downwards.
TAAGGAACAGTGCACCAAAAGTTTTATGTTATGTTATGTTAATAAAGAAGTTACTTTCCCTAACAGGCCTAGACAGTCCTGTTATTTTTAAAATGTAAATCATTATGACGATTTAGGTTTTTTTTATTTTTTTAATTTTTTTTACAGAAACAGGGAAATCCAGAAATACAATAAAAAAAAATCAACTGAAATATAAGAGGTTATGCAATAACTATATTATGAAGGGGGGTGGGGGTGTGTGTGTGTGGGGGGGGGGTCAAAATGGTCTGGCACCCCTCTGACATACTTTTTTTTAATGTTTTTACATATGCCAGATTTTGTGGGAAACCCTAATTTAAAATCATGTGATGTGAGAATAGTTGTTGTGTACTAATGTGAAGGTTTCCTACGGTTTTTCTGTTTCTATGTCTAACCTCCTACTACTGACCTACCCAAACATGCTGGACCCCCACTCTGAGGCTTGCCAAAATAATAATCCCCCCATCCTATAATTCACCCCGGATACAGCTAATTATTGCATCACCTTATAAAGTGACCCAATAGTCCCTTTTATTTGTTTGTTTATCAGTTGATTCCAGATATAAATGAATGACACCTTTGATATAAATGAATGACACCTTTGATCACAAACGATTCCAGATGAGCTGTTGAATTGGGCTATTCCATTTAAAATCCACACTACCCCTGTGGAAGATTTTGGAAATATCTCCCACAGTGGGAGTATGAATTTCAAATGGAATGAACACATTATGCAGCTCCATTTGAATTTCATACACCCTCTGAGAAAGATTCAACATGAATCTTCCACTGAGGAGGGTGGAGTTACAAATGGAGCTGCTAATGTGTTCATTTCACTTGAAATTCATACTCCTTCTGTGGCAGATATTTCCAAAATCTTCCACAGGGGTAGTGTGGTTTTTTAATGGAATAGCCCATTATTAACCATTTTGATCTCCAATTTGCTCGGAAACATGAAAAACTAAACTGCTCAAATAAAGAAAGTCCGCAGTCATGTAACCCGTCCTACACCAAAACCTGATCGTGTTATGAACATTTGGTTGATAAAGTTGTGTGCAGAATCTTGTTAGCTCCAACTTGATACCAAATTTGCCACCACAAACTCTAAATTCAGAGAGATTGAGACCATTATATGAAATTTGGTGCATTTTCAAAAGTTGCAAATTAAAAATGGACAACGCGGAGCTGTAGAGGTGAATGGCACAGCGCGACCATTGACATAGCCCGAAACAACCGCTAGGTCATATCGATCGCATCGTGCCCTAGTATTCATCAGTAAAGCACTGTAGCAATCCATGCGTTTTAAATTAACATTTGAATAAAGCGCGCACTTGGGATAGTCGACATGGGTTCATCGTGGGCAAGCAAGCTTGACCACATTGCCATGCTAAGCAATTTCGATCGCGTTATCATTTTGATTTGCAACTTTTGAAAATGCACCAAATGCCATAAAGTGGTATCAGTCTTTGTCACTTTTGAGTGTTTGGTATCAAATTTGGTATCAAATTAGAGCTAACAAGATTCTGCACACAACCGTATAAATCAAATTTTCATAACAAGATCAGGTTTTGGTGTAGGACGGGTTACATGACTGCGGACTTTCTTTATTTGAGCAGTTTATACCAGGCACTAGCTACTATCAATTGCCCACTGTTTTACTAGTGTCACAATTACCTACCCACATTTACCGCATATTGTTAGCATGCACGTCAGCCTTCTAATTAGTCTTTCAGTTAAATTGCAACATCATACTCTAGTACAAAGTTCCTTGTGATATGTCAGATGTATGTACATACACCACAGTGAGTACTATGCTATATGACACAAGGTCAAACTTAGACCTAGGCTTAAACCTATGTTTAATCCATGTTTCAGGGATGAAAGTCCACTTTTGAAAAGAAGCCTGAAAAACCTGAAAAGCAGCATAAAAATGACTAGAATGACCCTAAAACAGGCTGAAAATAAAAGAAATTGCGTAAATCTGAACTACAAAAAACCTTAATTCAGGCAAAAGCCTGAAAACTTATATCCCAGCATGCTTAATTAGTCTGAGCTTTTGAAATACCAAATAAAGTTCGGCCCAGGTTTAGGTCTAAGTCGAGACTAAATTAGCCCATACTTAAGCAGCTATTGGAATACCAGCATATGAATCTAACATATTTTTACCTGCTTTTAACTTTCCAAATCTCAAATTAACCATGGAAAGTGCAAGAAAAACCTCAATAAAGTACAAAAGTAAATGTGCAGAGAAAAGTTTGCAACAAAGCTCAGCATGGTAGCGATGTAATGACAGTAATAGTAATTGGGCTATTCCAGTTTAAATTCATAAAACCCATATACCCATGCAAAAGTAGCCCCCGTGGCAAAATATACTCATGGTGGCTACTTTTGGTCACCGTTAAAAATACCCTCATTAATCCAGGAAGTAATTGTGAGCCCTGGCTTTAGGTGAGGTTCTGATTGGCTATTTCAATTTAATCACAGAATCTCATTGGCTATTCGAATGTGATCATTGAATCTATTTAAAAGAGCTCTGGTATGAGCGTTTGGGCAGTATTTTTGTGGGACATGAAAGCACATCAGACATATCGAACTGCATTATGAATACTACAAAAAAGAATGCCCTTCTGATATTAAATAATTTTGATTTTTTTTTTAATTTGCGATATAATACACATTTTATGGTAAATGATATTTTTGATATTAAACAGTCCTCATTTATTTATTTATTTATTTATTTATTTATTTATTTATTTATTTATTTATTTAATCTTCTTTTGCCTGGGTAACAAAACTCAGTGTAAACGCTGTTTTTCAGTTTGGCCCAGGGGTCAAACTTAAAACATCAAAAAATAACCAATACATATTAAAATACCTCAAAGTAAGCTTTATAAATCTAACGATATGTACTTAATGTGCATGTAGCTGGGATGAAAAGCCGACGATCAATTGAAAATTTTGACCTTTCGTATTGAAGATATGAATTTTTTCCCCCAAAACATTTAAACAAATAGGTCTTTTGGGGAAAAATGTATATCTTCAATATGAAAGGTCAAAATGTTTAATTGATCGTTGGCTTTTTATCCCAGCTACATACACTTACTTAAGTACATATCATTAGATTTATCAAGTTTACTTCGAGGACTGTTTAATATAAAAAATTTCATACTTTAATAATTTGTCATAACATTTTTATTATATCGCAAATTTCAAAATTATTTGATATCAGAAGGACATTCTTTGTATTCAGAATACAATTTGATATGTCTGATGTGCACTCACGTTCCACAAAAAATAATGTCCAAACGCTCATACCAGAGCCCTTAAATGTGTCAAAAAACTTTAAAATTGTCATTACTTTTTAAATGGAACATTTTGGCAAAAAAACAAGGAAAACAGCAGTATATTGACAAAATTGAAGCCCCATTCAAATATAAGTAGAGATAGTACAGTTTCATGAAAAATGTCATATTTTGTTTTTATTACACGGCTTTCAGCTTAAAGGAAGGTAACCTGATATATTTGGAAAATCAAAATCTTTAAAACTGTAATGTATAACATAAAATGCCATCCCTTTCAAGCACTCATGCAAAAAGAACATGTAAATGTTTTTTGTATATGTGACTAATTCCTAATGGAATTACCGACATTTATACAGCGTGATATTGGTAGTCTACAGTGTTTTTATTAATGATAATCATCATGATCATGTAATAATTGATTTCAAGTGAAAGGCCCTATTTTTCTCATAAACATATTGAAATTAAAAGTTCCAACTCAGTGTATTACCAAAGATATCATCAAAAAACTGCCTAAAAAGTCAAAAATATGGTATACCATATTTGAGACCAATTCGGCAGTTTTTTGATGATTTCTTTGGAAATATACCGATTTGGAACACCAAATTTCAATATCTTTATGAGAAAAATATGAGCTTTCATCTGACACCAAAATCAGCATTTTGATGAGCAGTGTTGGAGGACTCGGGACTCGGACTCGGACTCGAGTCCGGACTCGAGTCCTTTTTTCAAGGACTCGGACTCGGACTTGGACTCGGGAGCTAAGGACTTGGACTCGGACTCGGACCCCAAGGACTCGGCTCCGAGTCCTCCTCGAGTCCGGCAAAATAGGGTCTTTTTAGGTCTTTCAATGTAAACTTCCTTGCTTGATCAATGGTCATATCATGTGATTAATTTAAGTAATTTTGCATGCAAAATACATTCAGTATGTAAATAAAAGTACAACTAAAAAGCAAGATTGGTTTCAGTTATATCTTTATAAATGGTATTTAATCATAATAATTTGTTTTGACATGACTGCTTTGTTAGACGCAAGTCTAGAAAGTAGCCTACATATTAATAGGCCCTGGGATGGGGCACTAAAGTTAAATTTTGGTAGGGGTGTGTGGCGCCGAATTTTGGGAACTAAGAACTGATTTGTGGGCAAAATAGGGGCTTGGTGAACTGAAATTTCAACATTTTTGTGGAGGTCTGTGAAATAAAATTGGGCGAAATTATTGGCTTTGGAGCTAACAAATTTAAAATGTTTCCAAATTTGAGCTAAAGAGCTACAATTTTCAGAGTGTTAGGCTCAATGAACTGGAGCATGATGATGCAAATGTGGGTCTTAAGGAACTGCCGGAGAGCCTGAACAAGGAACCCTTGACCGCCGCACATACCCGTACCACCTGTGAGTGACCACCCCCCCCCCCACCCCGGAATAATACTGCATATGCCTACAGCCAGATCCAACACCACTTCGTTTGGCACCTGAAGTTTGGTACTGATGTCATTTTTTTATTGTCATATGCATCTTTTGCCTCTTTAAAACACAAGCCTATATAAGGTACTGTGAGTCAGTGATTATTTTGTTTCCCAGGTATGCTACCTATTAAGGGGCTGAGCAAAAATTATGAGCATTGGGGGGAAGGTAAAATTAGGGGTAAGAATTTTTTTTTGGCCGATCGAAAGGGAGGGTGGAAGCCATTTTTGGCAAGAAAACAGTACGGAAACGCTTACATATGCAAATTTCCCTGCACGCTGCGCTCGCAACATAGGCCTAATCTAAACCATTTAAGGTTTGTAAATTGGAATCCCCCAAAATGGCATGTGCAAAGGGGGGTGCAAAGATTTTTGGCAAGCCGGGAAGGGGGGAGGGGGGGGCGATTTTTGGCAGGCTGAGAGGAGATAAGCATTTTTGCAATTTCACCCCTCCCCGGGCTCCGCATAATTATTGCACAGCCCCAAAACAATACTAGGCATGCTAGGTGGGACTAGCAACTTATATATTTACAAGAAAATAATAAATAACTAAAATTCTGGTTAAGTATAGGCCTACGTTGACAAACTTGGTGAAAACCCCGGGGCTTGAATTCGATACATAAGGACTCGGACTCGGACTCGGACTCGAACATTGAGGACTCGGACTCGGACTCGGACATCAGAAATTGGCAGGGACTCGGACTTGGACTCGGACACCAAGGACTCGGACTCGGACTCGGATGATGAGGACTCGACTACAACACTGTTGATGAGGTAAAGTACGGTGAGATTGTCAATCAGGTTACCCACCTCGCACTGCCCTCTATACAAGTACCGTATTCGTCCGAGTATAGTCCCATGCTCGAGTATAATCCCACCCCCATTTTTCGAAAAATTTCAGAAATTGTAAAAAAAAAAAAAAAAAATTTTTTTTTTTTTTAAGTTTATTTTTTTCGGTTTTGGAGTGTCCTGGACCTAGACCTAGATGCTAGGATCATTCATGGTTGACCTAAAAAAAAAAAAAAAAAAAAATTTCAAGATATTTTGTATTTTTAATATGAAAATTGATAATTTGTATTCATGTCATACTCTATTAATGATTTCAAAATGCATTGAATTTGAATGCATTTTGAAATCATTCATAGAATATGACATGAAAACAAAGTATCAATTTTCATATTAAAAATACAAAATATCTTGAAATTTTTTTTTTTTTTTTTTTTTAGGTCAACCATGAATGATCCTAGCATCTAGGTCTAGGTCCAGGACACTCAAAACCGAAAAAAAAACTTAAAAAAAAAATAAAATAAAATTTTTTTTTTTTTGAAATTGAGTATAATCCCACCCCCAATTGTGAAAAATTTTCACATAAAAAACGGGTGGGACTATACTCGGACCAATACGGTAATTGAATAATTTTTCACTATGAACCATCAACAACTGTACTGTTAGTTATTGATTATTCCCCTAATTCTGACCCATCTATTGTTAACCCGGCCATCCGTTATTTGTTTGTCAATGAACTTTATTAAAAATCGATACAGCATCTCCTCGCTATATCTACAGTGCATAGGCGTACATGCATCGTGGCATTTTAATATCGAGACATTAGCGTAATCATTTCTTGCATGATTTATATATATAATATATTAATTTTTTTTCACTTAAAAAAGTATCAAATCACGGAATATAATTTTTACATCTTTTACTATATAAAACATACACATTCCTTCCTAAAGAATCATGCAAGCAACGAACAAGCAGACATGTTTTTAATGTTTTAATGTCAAAATTCAGTGCATAATACGGCCCACAAATATCGTTGAAATTCACTACTTTCATTTCATTTCCGACCAAATGTGTTTCTAGTTTTAATGAGCACGACAGTCAATGTTTATGGTATTGAAATAAAAAGTTTGGATTATTATTGGTATAAATCTAAATTTCTTGTTTGAAAACAGTCAAAATATTCATATTTTGTGTAAAAAATATGCCATATGTAAATCATCGTATTTCTCTTATTGTTAGGTCAATTTAACTCGGGTTTTTTGCAATTAATTTATATGACTGTAAAATAAAATAAACACAAACTCGCCTGGTAGTCTCATACCTAGACAGAACAACCTGTATTTTGTATCAATCCCAAGCGGGATGACGTCACCACGAGGAACTAAATGGATGTGACTATTCGGCAAACTAGCGTTGCATGATGGGTAATTTCTGGTTCGAACAAGACTGCACAGTGTCAACAGCGATCGGCCCTCGTGACCTTTAACCATAAGCAGGCTATGTTAGCAAATCTATGCTACTAACATAGGTCCAAGGTCGATCCTTCATGTAAATATTTTGTGTAAGCTAATCCTAACCCTAACCTTAATCATTGACTATAACCCTAACCCTAATATTGTGTAAAATTATAATGAAGGAGTAACCAAAAACTGAATTCTGATGATTTTTACCATTTTACATCCTTGAATCCCTGAATAGGCTTTTAATTACAATTATGGTGAATTAAAATATGAGGCAGTTTGCTTGGTATAGTTCTGTAGAACAAACTTGATTGCCCTTGTACAAGAGAAAACTGATGACCTTTTACAATGTAGGCCAAAGAAACATAATCCATCGTATCATGTTTAAGATTTGACGCAAATGAAACGTAGGCTATAATATTATGTTTCATAGGAATATGAACAGAAGGAGTAGATTGATGGGACAAGTGGCACCATGGGAAATTGTATCATCATGGTATATTATTTCACCAATTATATCTATAGTCCATTACGATAATTAGGAACTTTTAGGAAAGTTTTCTGGTCATTTTAATTAAAGCCACCCTAAAGAAAACTCACTTTTAGCCGCTTAACTGTGGTGTTCTATGGGTCGTAATTATCAGTGGCATAGCTAGTGGGAACAGGCCCTGGTAAAAATATTTTAGGTCAACAAAAGACAATAATTTTGTAATGTGTGCTCGTGGTGCGCATCGCGTGCGTGCGGTGCACTATCGCGGAGTATCAACGGGTGTGTGCGCAGAGTACCGACGGGCGCAGTGCGCGCATCGGAAAGCATTACAGTGCGACTAATCGTGCAGGTGCATCTCATCAACACATCGTGCAGGTGCATCTCATCAGATCAATAGGCCTATTTTCAACACATATTTCAATACGGCATACGTATATAATAATATTTTTTCCCGTAGTTAACATTTGAATAGGAGAAACTTAAACCCTAACTCTAACCTATAACCCGTTATGTTAGACCTAATTGCGTTCATTTATCCAGATTGATTTCATTACTTTAGCCCGGGACTTTAGCATGTTTAAAGTTTGTAATGTCTCAATTCACGCGTAATCATTGCACCCTACTGCGTGCATGCCATTCTATATCAATACATGGTGTTATGAGTCTTAGTTTTTCCGCCTTATATAAGCGAACAAACTTTAGTAACGACCTACATCCTCGATACTAATTTCGGGGTATTTTCGGGGCCCTCTTGTGGTAGCAGGACAGGGTTTGGAAGAGGCGAACGATGGGTTTCCAGATTATGGGTACCAAAGTAAGCATCACAGCTACAAAACTGAGTTGATTAAGCTGTGTCAAATTGGGTCTTGATCATTGAGAGACATATATCATAGTAGTTTAAAAGGTCAGGGCAGGTATATGGGTAACCTATTGATTGTTGTTTATGAGCACAATGTAGATTAAGTTGCATTGTAAGTTAATTTTATTTTGTAGTGTAAGAACATCTCTGTACCGCGCCTTGAGCGCCATTTATTTGGTGGAGATGTGTGCAATATAAATTCACATTATTATTATTATTATTATTATTATTATTATTATTAACGGGTGCTGGGTGTTAGAGAACCGCCAAACCCGAGAACCGCGAAATCTAGTAGTATATAAAAGTCTGTTAAAAAAATTGTTGAAAAATTTTACTTTGCGTCCTCCCTTTTTTTTAGATTGTTGGGCAAAAACATTTGGGGTCAACAATAAGCCAAATCGCTATTGTAACTTCCGGGTTTTTTTAGGACACTTTGCCCTTTGACCTATCTGGAAAATTCAGAAAAATTCGGGTTTTGTGTGTATAAAATATAATTTAAAATGTGTTACTAGAATAAAAACAAACTTAAAAAACATTATTATTAAATGAATTAATTATTTAAATATTTTTAATGATAACATTATGACAATAATAAATAAATTATTAATAATTACAGCAATTTTCCCGATAGGTCAAAGGACAAAGTGTCCTAAAACTGCAAAAACTGTCCCACAATGCATTGCAAACTTCCAATGCCGATTGGGCTTATTCACAACTTCCGTTGGCAAACATTATAAATATGTCAAAAATCAGGCTTGAACAAAATTGACCAAACTCATTCTAAAAGATCATAAAAGCTTTGACGCAAATGACACGTAAGCAATAATATTATGTTTCAAATGAACATTGAAGAGGAGCAGCAGACTGGTGTGACAAGCAGCACCATGAGTAATTGTATCTATACCAATTATACAACCCACATGATATTATTTCACTTTTCCAGTAAGTTGAGCATGATATCATGATTAATTAAAAACAAATTGCTTTCTATGGAGTTGAGGGCGATGATACCATATTTAAGCTTTTACAAGAAACTTAATTAAAAAGGCATTTTGTGATCCACAGCCTTATGCCCCCACTTTTCTCAAAAAAAGTTGAGATTTTTACATCACTGGAAACCTCTGGCTACATAATGTTTATGTACAAAATATTTCTTGCAGATTAATTCGTTTAGCAAAGATATCGTGACATTTGAATTTCGTTCTGGTGCACCAGAACGAAATTACAACGCATTGTCTATGGAGCAATGTAATACACATAAATCATGCATAGCTACATAAACGCAAAAAATCGGAATCAACTGAAATTTTGGGAATAGGTTTTTTCGTGGATATCTAATGAAAATGACATAAATAGAGGATGCTAGGATCACAAAATACTCCTTTAAGCAATAACATTGTGTTTAATAGTAGGAGTGACTTTTTAAAATGTAGGGAATTGAACCCGTGTTTAGACTTGTCTAATTAGTCGGAGCTTTCCAGCATAATCAATTGTATCGTGTTTAAGCTTTGACGCAAATGAAACGTAGGCAATAATATTATGTTTCATGAGAATATGAACAGAAGGTGCACTATCGCGGAGTATTAACGGGTGTGTGCGCGAAGTACCGACGGGCGCAGTGCGCACATCGGAAAGCATTACAGTGCAACTAATTGTGCAGGTGCATCTCATCAACACATCGTGCAGGTGGCATCTCATCAGATCAATAGGCCTATTTTCAACTCATATTTCAATACGGTACACGTATATAATAATATTTTTTCCTGTAGTTAACATTTGAATAGGAGAAACTTAAACCCTAATTCTAACCTATAACCCGTTATGTTAAGGGGGTACTACACCCATGTGGTAAATTTGTGACTATTTTTGCATTTTTCTCAAAAAATAATTATACACTGGTAACAAAAGTTATGTATATTATTGGGGCAAGGAATCCAATTACTATACTGAAATTTCAGTGACTCAAGACCAGCGGTTCAGTATATATGATAGGAAACGAGGTACATCCCAGGGGTACCTTATTTCTGATCATAAATAACAACAAACCCCTTGTCTTGGGTCACTGAAATTCCAGTGTAGTAATTGGATTCCTTGCCCCTATAATATCCATAACTGTTGTTACCACTGTGTTATTAGTTTTTGAGAAAAATGCAAACATAGACAGACACACATTTATCGAGGGGTGTAGTACCCCCTTAAGCCTAATTGCGTTCACATTTATCCTGATTGATTTCATTACTTTAGCATGATTAAATTTTGTTCGGCAAATACAAGGCGGAAATTATTCGGACTTTGTTACTGCGTGCGTCAATTAAGTCCCAATTCACACGTTATCATTGCACCCAACTGCGTGCATGCCATTCTATATCAAAACAAGGTGTTTATGAGTCTTAGTTTTTCCGCCTTATATAAGCCGAACAAACTTTAGCTAAAAAACTGAGTTGATTAAGTTGTGTCAAGTTGGGTCTTGATCATTGAGAGACGTATATCATAGTAGTTTCAAGGATCAGGGCAGGTATATGGGTAACCTATTGATTGTTGTTTATGAGTAGATTAAGTTGTATTGTAAGTTAATTTTATTTTGTAGTGTAAGAACATCTCTGTACCACGCCTTGAGCGGCATTTAGTTGGTGGAGATGTGTGCAATATAAATTCACATTATTATTATTATTATTATTATTATCAAACGGGTGCTGGGTAATTAGAGATAGGCCTATCTCGAGAACCGCCCAACCCGAGAACCGCGAAATCTAGTAGTATATAAAAGTCTGTTAAAAAAATTATTGAAAAATTTTACTTTGCCTCCTCCTTTTTAGATTGTTGGGCAAAAAAATTTGGGGTCAACAATTCACAACTTCCGTCGGCAAACATTATAAATATGCCAAAAATCAGGCTTGAACAAAATTGACCAAACTCATTCTAAAAGATCATAAAAGCTTTGACGCAAATGCCACGTAAGCAATAATATTATGTTTCATTATGAACATTGAACAGTAGGAGCAGACTGGTTTGACAAGCATAACCATGGGACATTGTATTACCACCAATTATACAGCCCACATGATATTATTTCACTTTCCCAGTAAGTTGAGTGATATCATGATTAATTAATTTAAAAAAATTTAGTTGCTTTCTATGGAGTAGAGGGCGATAAGCAATAATATTATGTTTACTAGTAGGAGTGACCTTTTAAAATGTAGGCCAAAGAAATGTAATTAATTGTATTGTTTTTAAGCCTTAAGGGGGTACTACACCCCTGTCCAATTTTGTGCCTATTTTTGCATTTTTCTCAACAATTATAGCACATTGGTGACAAGTAAGATATGTATATTATAGGGGCAAGGACTACAACTACTGTACTGAAAATTCAGCAACTCAAAGCAAGTAGTTATTGATTTATTGATCAAATATTGGTTTTCCCTCATTTTTGACTGTAACTCCACAACTGTTGTATGTGCTGAAATAAAGTTTCCAGTGCAGTAGTTGTAGTCCTTGCCCCTATAATATACATATCTTACTTGTCCCCAATGCACTATAATTTTTGAGAAAAATGCAAAAATGGGCACAAAATTGGGCAGGGGTGTAGTACCCCCTTAATAAAACAATTCCGGCCAATTTTAATTTGAATATTTTTTGCCAAAATGTTATAAAATATTATTAGTAATAGCTTTCAGGAAAGTTTTCTGGTCATTTTAACCCAAACTAATGAGGTAAAATGAAAGAAAACTCACTTACCATGTTTACTAGCTTAGCCGCTTAACTGTGGTGTTCTATGGGTCATAACTATGACTTTAATTCAGACTTATAGTTGACAAAATTATAATTCTATTCAACTGGACTTACTATTTATGATGGCTACGGTATCACGTCATATCCATGACACATCATCAGGCCGAGTGATCTTGAATTGGCTCTGTAATCTTGACCTGTGACGTCACGATGGTCCTTGAACCTTGAATCGCGGAGGGGGACTACGCCACAACTTGTCCAAGAGTTACGAACCGACCATCCGGAAGATCCCTCGACGACTCTCGTGTGACGTCACTTCTACCATCGTGACGTCACAGGTCAAGAATACAGAGCCAATTCAAGATCACTCGAACTTAAGATGATGCGTCATGGATATGACGTGATACCGTAGCCATCATAAATAGTAAGTCCAGTTGAATAGAATTAGAATTTTGTCAACTATTTATTCTACCTGGATGATTGATAATATTCATAAATTAATTCAGACTTGTCCTTAAAAGACAATGAATTTGGCTATTCTTTGCCAAATATTATAAAAAATTATTAGTAACAACTTTCAGGAAAGTTTTCTGGTCATTTTAAACCAACCTAACAAGGTTAAATGAAATAAAACTCACTTACTGTCTTAGCCGCTTAACTGTGTTGTTCTATGGGTCATAGTTTTGACTTTAATTCAGACTTGCTCTGTTGTCCTTAAAAGACAATGAATTTGGCTATTCTTTGCCAAATATTATAAAATATTATTGGTAACAACTGTCAGGAAAGTTGTATGGTCAAATTTCCTTGTGATATGTAGTTGTGTTGTATGTACACCTCAGTGAGTACTATGCTATGATACAAGGTCAAACCTAGACCTGGGCTTGAACCCGTGTTTAGTCTTGTCTAATTAGTCTGAGCTTTCCAACTTAGGCCCAGGTTTAGATGCAAGGCGGGATTAATTAGCCTTGACTCAAGTTAGGTACCAGCTTAACCCAGGTTTAGGTGCAAGTCAGGATTAATTAGCCCAGACTTAAGTTAGGTACCAGCTTAACCCAGGTTTAGGTGCAAGTCAGAATTAATTAGCCTAGACTCAAGTTAGGTACCAGCTTAACCCAGGTTTAGGTGCAAGTCAGGATTAATTAGCCAGACTCAAGTTAGGTACCAGCTTAACCCAGGTTTAGGTGCAAGTTGGGATTAATTAGCCCAGACTCAAGTTAGGTACCAGCTTAACTTAGAGTTGAACCAGCCACCTGAATACTATAAGTCTAACATATTTTTACAAGCTTTTAACTTTGTAGTTCTAAAATTAACCATGGAAAGTGCAAGAAAAACCTCACAATTTTGCGCTATACAGTACAAAAGAAAATTTGCATTAGAAAGTTCATAACTTTTCAACCAAGCTCAGAATGATAGCGATGTAATGATTACAGTAAAAGTATATTATGGGTTATTCCAGTTGAAATTCATACAGCCAGTGGCGGCGCCACGGGGGCATGGGGGGGCAAATGCCCCCAATCAGAAATCTTGCCCCCTGTTGCCCCCCAGAAAAAACCCAAAATTACGAAAATTTCCACTTTTTACGGTAATTTTATGCAAACTTTATTGATTCCCCCCCTGAAATTCACTTTGCCCCCCTAATGCCCCCGAAAAAAATTTCCTGGCGCCACCACTGCATACAGCCCATATGCCCATGGAAAACATGGCCTTAATCTCCCAATTTCCCATATCAGGGGGTGCATATTGTCAGCCTGATATGCTAATAAATCATTTTTTGTAATTTTTGAGAACAAAGTACAAAATATGTTTGCACAATAACAAATGATAATGACACAAATGAAAGGGAATAATCCGAAATAATTAGGGTGATTACGTAACTGATGCATGCTTGAGCCACATTTTGTTCTTTGTTCTCAAAATGACAAAAAATGACTTAGGCAATTATCGTAGCAGGCTGACGATATTTCAAATGGAGTCACCCATTCATGTAACACCATGTTTATGCACACAATATTAGCCCCTGAATTTGACAACATAGCCCCTTTGGCAATATTAAATGGTGGCTACTTTTGGTTGCCGTTAAAAATACCCTCATTAATCCAAGAAGTAACTGTGAGGTTCTGATTGGCTATTTCAATTTAATCACAAAATCTCATTGGGTATTATTTGAATCCGATCATTAAATCTCAGTGGTTAATTTAGAATTAAATGCCCATTCAGTACTAGTGATCCTAGTGAAAGTTAAAAAAAAAAAATTATGTATAAATTACTTGTCAAAAACGTGAATAAAAAATTTGGAAAAAAACCCAGGAAAACAGCAGTATTGAAACCACATTCAAATACATATAGTAGAGCTGGTACAGTTTGATGTAAAATGTACTATTTTGTCTTTATTACACAGCTTTAATAACAGCTAAACCATAAACAGGCTATGCTAGCATATCTAACAAAGGTGCAAATTAAAATTAATTCTGATGATTTTTACCATTTTCGGAATGAGCGCATCCCTGAACAGGGTTTTAATTGTGATGAAAATTTACAATGGTAATATGAGGGAGTTTGCTTGGTAGCTTTTCTAGAACAAACTTGATTGCCGTTATACAAGAGAAAACTGATAATTATGACCTTTTACAATGTAGGCCAAAGAAACATAATCAATTGTATCATGTTTTTTATTTTTTATAAGATTTGACGCAAATGAAACGTAGGCAATAATATTATGTTCCATAGGAATATGAACAGAAGGAGTAGATTGATGGGACAAGTGGCACCATGGGAAATCGTATCATCATGGTATTATTTCACTAATTATAGTCCATCATGATAATTATGACCTTTCACAATGTAGGCCAAAGAAACATAATCAATTGTATCATGTTTAAGCTTTGACGTTAATGAAACGTAGGCAATAATATTATGTTTCATAGGAAAATGAACAGAAGGAGTAGATTGATGGGACAAGTGGCACCATGGGAAATTGTATCATCGTGGTATTATTTCACCAATTATATCTATAGTCCATTACGATAATTAGGACCTTTTACAATGTAGGCCAAAGAAATGTAATCAATTGTATCATGTTTAAAGCCATATTGTAGCATTTGCTGAGGAGGACGCCATCAATATTTTTCAAAATTCTATTATTTTACACGATTATATTGAACTTTATTATACTAACATACCCTGCAAAAATCAAGACTATAGGTCCTGGAGTTTTTAAATCCGAGATTTTGAATAAAACGCAGGAACCGTTGTTTAATTATTACGATGGAAATATTAGTCGAACGCGTCTGCGATGTTCATTACACAGTACGCACATATGGCATGCGGACAGTTACACACATCAAAGAATCGCATCGGACCGCAGCACAACCGACGAGCAACATGCATTGGCGCTGGTAGTAAATTCCGATTTTCTTCGCTTTACCTAACTTGTTCGGCTCGAAATTAAAAGGTGACATATCTGACGGTTAAAGCTAACATTTTATCGAAAAGAAATACTTTTTTTATAGAATTGTTACAATATGGCTTTAAGCTTAAAAAAGACAAATGACACGAGCAACTAGAACAGTGGGAGTAGATTGATGTGACAAACACCACCATGGGAAAATGTATCACCACAAATTAATTATAAAGCCTACGATGATAATTATGACCAATACAATGTAGAAATGCAATTAGTGGTATAATGTATTGTGCTAAAAGCCTTTAATATATAACGATTCTGGTTAATTTCCATTTGGTTATTCTTTGCCAAATATTATAAAACATTATTAGTATTATAGTAACAACTGTCAGGAAAGTTTTCTGGTCATTTTAAGCCAAACTAATGAGGTAAAATGAAAGAAAACTCACTTACTATCTGAGCCGCTTAACTGTGTTGTACTTGGGTCAACTGACTTTAATTTAGACCCTCCCTCGGGTCCATGGAGAACGACTGGTAATGTAGATTATATAACATTAAATAAACCTGATACATGGACCCTTCCAATGTGTAGGCAAGTTGCCTTTCCAGCTCCCAGCATTTTGTGGGAGTTAAATTTTACCGATCCTGGGTCAGACAAGTTTTCTATATATCATGTCCGTGGTCTCACTGTCTTGCCGTTTGTGCGGGCGTTTGTGTAAAGTGGCTACTTAGCCTGACCAAATGTAGATCTCAGCAAGCAAGGTGATATTTGAAATAGGTTTTCATTGATAGTCTATTGATCATAACCAACGTGCGCGCAAAATGACAATAGAACTGGGTCATGCATGTTATGCGCCTACCATATTTGAAGTGACATTGAGGCGGGGCTATCATAATTGACGCCACAGTCACGTTACATAGCTTGATAATTATTTGGAAGGGAGTTTACTATCAAAGCGGAACAGTCTGGGTTAAGGAGAGTTATTATAAAAAAATAAACAAGTTGGTCTGTAGATTAATTGAGTTTTCGTCGACACAGTGCTCTAGGAGCACTATAACTTTGTTATCATTTATAATTAGGGCTTAGTGGTGTGTTGGTTTAATTGTCCATGCCAGAGAGATGCAGGCAATATGACAAAATCTGGGAACATGAAGGTTGGCCAAATCGGTTCATACTTTGTAAGATTGATGTACTGGATGACATATTTTCACATGCCAGACTAGACCCACCTGACCCCCCTGGGTAGGGAGATATGGGTACCCCCTAATTTGGGGCTTTTGACACAGGAAAATTGCTGTGAAAACAGTTGAAAAATGGCAAAGTTTATGAAGTTATTTTTCTATCAGCAACTTCTCGATTGGATTTTATTTTGAAATATTTGTCAAGAGCATAGTTTATTTGTAATATAGAACTTGAAATTGCAATGATTGGGGTCTTGGGTTTTCAGGAGGGGGTCATCAATGTTACCCCTCTTTAGCATTTTTAAAAATGTAAAAAGGGCAATTTTAAAGCCCTTTTATAAAATATACATCTTAAATATTGATTTTTTTAATGTCAACATTTTGAGGCTATATTGGTCTACTCCAAACAATAAATGGTAGATTTGGGCGGTGTAACAAATTTGCATAAAAT
This sequence comes from Amphiura filiformis, assembly GCF_039555335.1. Lineage (NCBI taxonomy): Eukaryota > Metazoa > Echinodermata > Ophiuroidea > Amphilepidida > Amphiuridae > Amphiura > Amphiura filiformis. Next base: position 64,320,244 of record NC_092645.1, on the reverse strand, counting down.
TGGTGTTTCTAGACAGTATTTTCGCCTAATAAATTTCTTGAAAATGATATTGTGAGTATAAAAATTGGAGGAAACTGAATGTGACGATTCTATTTTTAGTCTTAAAATGCCTAAAATGTTTTCATATGGTGACATTGTTTTAGAATTTTCTATACAGAATCATGTCAAGTCTGCAGAAGCGTTTCTAAACACAAAATAATTCAGTATTTAGCTATCCGAGTAAAACGCATAAAACAGAAATACTGAATACAGTATTACCTTATAAAAGTGTGATAAACCATGATGAACACAATATCAATATAAATGTAAGTCCATTATGTAGGCCTATTGTGTCTGCATTTTTAAATTATATCATATATATTGTTTTATATATTAATAAAAATTATGCCTAAAAGCCCTCAATATTATGAGTAAGAAACAGTGCTGTGCGCAGCACATTGAAAATGGAGGGGGGAGGTTGTTCAGTTCCCCCGAATGGAGTCTGATTAGGAGTGTAAGGTGCGGGCGAAATCAGTCATTTCGGGGGAAATGACTGATTTCCCCCCGAATGACCAACAAAAGTGGGAGACCGTAGCCCCCTGCCCCCCCCTTGCGCACGCCACTGGTAATAAACTAGGATATTAGTTGGCTACTAGCTAATTACTAACATAAATCACAAGAGTTTTATAAAGGAGTAAGTTAATCAGTACAAATAAATTGGATCACAGTTTACATTCACAAATAAATTATTCTAGAAACACTATGCTGCAAGTGCCCAAGAATCTTAGCCATAAGATGTGGCTCCAGTAGGCCTAGCTAATAGCTGGGGCAGATATGGTCTTTTAATTATGTTCTTCAATTTCATGCTATACTGCATGCTTGAACTGCAACTGCCTTATAAATACTGAAGTATTCACTAAATCAAACCAGGATTGTTATTCAATTGTTGTTATTTTTAATTGATACCAATGAATGCGGACCCGGGATGACACATGGTACATCTTTTGTTAGTAAGCCCGTTATTCTCTGCATTTCTGCCTATCATACTATTGTCTGTACTTACATAGTCGGGTTCATTACATAGGTAATGCCAAGTAAAATAAAAACATGTTTCACATCCGGATTTTTGAAAAAGTGACAGATTTCCATTTGAGATACCCAAATATTGCGTAGTATCCTGCTTTATCCTGCTATATTATCTATAGGCTGATTGTGATATTTTAAAACAAAGCAAATAAGTGCACAGCCAATCTACTTTGTGACAATTTGTAGATGGCTTAGAGGAATGTAACTTTACACTTTCAGCTCCAAACAAGATCTTCAGATGTCAAGTCAACTCGAAAATAATGTTGACACTTGTTGCTGAAGCAAATGAACCTCAAAATCTACATAAGAATATTTATTCTTATGATACTATTCTTGCATACATAAGATTCTGGCATACATGCTCATTTGATTTTAGTATACGTGCAACATGGCATTATGCATGAAAGACACACGATATATTTCAGCTTTTTGATGGTTTAATCAAATGTTTATTGAACAGATCTTTATTCTCAAACAGCTAAATTAGCTCACCTTTTGGTAGCTTTCTGTCTGCAATTCGCTAGACTTTCTTCAGCCCCAATAAACACGTGGGGCGCTGTTGGAGTGTGCTATTGAGACTCAGCACCGTCAGACGGTGCAGGACGCCTCAATAGCGAGGTGTAAACTGCTGGTAGGTAAGTTCTTTAATAGTCTTCAGTATTTGATTAAAATACGATAATTTTGTTTTACTCATTTTGGAGGAATAAGATATAGAAATATCTCCATTTTAAAGGTTTAGTATTTTTTTTTTTATTTTCAGCTAGGTAACTTTAGTCAACTTTATAATGAAGAAATGCCTTAAAAGACATGTGCTTCTTTAACGGAGATTTTCAGTTTCGTGATCTTGCAAAAATACCATATAGAAACACTGAATTTTCTAATTAAACCAAGCAACACTGTCCAAAGATAATCTGATTTGTTTCCCACAGTCTAAGCCTACAGCATAAGGTTGGTTCATTTGGAGGAAGATGAAAACAAAACAAAATTTGGATGCATATTCTATATGCTTGTGAATTAATTTAATGAAAATTTTAAAGAAGTTCTGAGGGAGGACAAATGATAGGGGTTGCTTGAATTATTATTTGTTATTATAATGTTCACTAGAATGAATGAGGTATAATGAGGTAATAATTTTGTATTACAATTATATTGTATATTACAATCGTTCAAAGCAAAGCAAATAAGGGCATGGTATACGTTGTGACAATTTGAGAAGGCTCTGATCGTTATCAACATTTCCAAAAGAAGCGTGAAAAAAACATGGATCTTATTGTAGTGATTCCTCAAAGCAATGTAAACATAAATGCACTTTCAGTTCCATACAATTTCTTATGTGTAGCTTGAATATCATTTTGACACTTGCCTGTCCTCAGCTGTAGTACAATTAGGCGTCGAAAAGAGAACGGTAAGATGCAAAGTGTCATCATGATTATGCACTAATAAAAAACTGAATTGCTAGGTCTATAATAACTCATATTTATATGTTAATATAATGCTAAATAATGTTGTATGATCATGATTTAAATCCTAAGGGAGTGCTGCTTACCAAATAATTATTGATTTATTACTTTTGTTTGAATCTGTTCATAAACGGTTTGTTCAATCAACCTGTTCTTTAAAAACTTTAAAATTCCTGAGTGTTTGACCAAGTATTTTAGGTTTTTCTCATTTTAGGTCGAATAAAATCTAGAAACACTTAAATTTTAGTAACATTTTGCTTTTGTTATCTATGTTATTAAAGTTTAAAACCTTACTCAACTTAATAACCAGCTCTAAATAAAGTATGTAGTTGAAATAATCACGTATTTCATTAATATTACAATATTTTCAGCTTTGTAATATTGCTTAAATACCATATAGAAACACTGTATTTTCTGAAAAATGCAACACCGCCCCAAGATATTCTAATTTGTTTCCCACAGCCACATGTTGGGTCACTCTAATGACACAAAAAAATTCAAAATTTTGATGTATCTTTTTATATTTGCATTTGAATTCATCGACTAAAATTTCAATTTTTTAAGACATTTTGAGGGGGTTATGTTTAGACACCCCCCCAGAGCCAAATGATAGGGGTTGGTTGAATGTCAATTGTTCCCTGTAATGCCCGGGTACGTGTTTCCTACACATACTTAATTTACCTAAATAACTTCAACCACTTGTGAAAAAATGAGAATACAAAATTGTCCTAAATTCAGGAAAAATTCATCCATTTTTAAGGGGGTAGATTGTACCAAAACAAATAAGGGCTATAAACCCTTAACAAGGGGGGTCAGAATCCTGAAAAAGTTTCAGTGAGAATGTTTCATCAAACACCCCTACTACACCAAATATGGGCAATTTCGGTCAACCTTGATGTTCCTGCCACTGCCTGCTTTTCTCCGGCACGATCAATTAATCTTTGGAGTGAAGGAGAAGGTGGTTTTAGCTCTAATTATTTACCCACAGATGGAACCCAGACTGTGGGACAGTCTAACTTTAATTCAGATTTGCTCTGTTGTCCAAAAAATACAATAAATTTGGTTGAATCCGACAACGTGTAAGTTAGGACATTTGTAAACATTACAAATATGACAAAAAAATCAGGTATGAAAAAAATTAACCAAACTCATTTTAAAAGATCGTACATTATGGTTTTAAGCGTTGACGCAAATGACACGTAAGCAATAATATTATGTTTCAAATGAACATTGAAGAGGAGCAGCAGACTGTAGCTTCACCATGGGACATTGTATCTATACCAATTATACAGCCCACATGATATTGGTTCACTTTTCCAGTAAGTTGAGCATGATATACGAGGGGGTATCAAAAAGTTTTAGAAATCGCCCAGAAGTGAAAGAGCTATATACAATGAAATTTTGTCAGTGCAATCACTGGTCCTTATGTACATTATGGTCCAAAAATGGTCTCATAGGTACATGTATATACTTTTTTTACAGGTGGCACTAGATGCCAATAACCTGCTGTCCCAGTTGCTGCGCATAAACTGCAAGATTGAGAAAATTGAGGCAAGCAGCATTATTAAGATCCTGCTTTTGAAGGGTTGCAGTGCCTAGAAAATTGATGATGAAATGAAAGTTATCTTCTGTGGTGATTGTGATATGTCACTGTCGCTTTTTGGAAAAGGAATTTTTATTTCATCACAGATTTTCTGGGCACTGTAACCCTTAAAATGGAACTTAATCATGCTGCATGCCTCAATTTTCTCCATTTTGCTGGTAATGCGGTTACATAGGCAGGTAGTGACATCTAGCTCCTGTAAAAAAAGTAAACATACTTATGAGACCATTTTTGCACCATAGTGTACATAAAGACCAGTGATTGCACTGACAAAATTTCATTGATATAGCTCTTTCACTTCTGAGCGATTTCTAAAACTTTTTGATACCCCCTTGTATGATTAATTAATTAAAAACAAGTTGCTTTCAATGGAGTCGAGGGCGATGATACCATATATTTAAGCAATTATTATTATGTTTAATACATAATAGGAACATTAAGGTAGTCGACTCAGATACAACACCCTTGCAGGAAAATAGCTCATGTGTCAAATCAATCAGGTCTATTTATTTAAATCTTTAATCATAACAAAGAAAAGTATTTTCCCACATATTTAAGAGTCTTATAAGAAGTGTAACAATTCTTATGTTTTCTCTATTTTTTGAAATTCTCTAAATTTTGCCAGTTTTTGATATTATTAGCCCACGGGGGAGGTGCTATGGTTACCAAACTGTCAGGGGTGGTAAGCATGGTAAGTAAACTTGGAGTTTTGGATAAAGTGTTTACTTCTTGGAAAAAATGCATTTTTTTGCATCTTTTAGAACACTATATCTTAAAATAGAAACACTTACTTGGAAAAGGCTGGCGCGAATATTTAGGTACTAAATCTTATTAACCACCACCATAGCATCTTCTCTGTTGGCTAATAAAATCTAGGTATTTGGGTAATTTAGTGTTTCTAGAAAAAAAAAATCAAGAAAACACGAAAAAGTAGCAACATTCCCCTGGTTTGTATTATTCTGCGATATATTGGCAGCAAAATGAAACCTGAAACTTTTATGTGCATCTGCTTTAAAGGAGTGTTTCGTGATCCTAGCATCCTCTTTTTATGACATTTTTCAATACATATCCACGAAAAAAGCCTATTCCCAAAATTTCAGTTGATTCCGATTTTGCGTTTGCGAGTTATGCATGATTATGTGTATTACACTGCTCCATAGACAATGCGTTGTGCACCAGAACGAAATTTTAATTTCACGATATCTTAGCTAAACGAATTAATCTGCAAGATATATTTTGTACATAAACATTATGTAGCCAGAGGTTTCCAGCAATATAAAAATCTCAACTTTTTTTGAGAAAAGTGGGGGATGAGGCTGTGGATCACGAAATGCCCTTTAAAGGAGAGAAAATAAGTCAATAAAATCTTTGTTTTATTAAGTTTGGCTCTTTTGAGAAATTTGGTAAGTGCCAAAACCTTTCCCTGTAGTAATTTTGAGCTGACAAAAAAAAACGCTTTTTTGGAAAAAAATTAACTTGTCAAGTAAGGTGTATGAGTTTCAACTGGAATAACCCAGGTGGTGTATGACGTGCATTCCCTAAATTCAGTAAATTTTCATCGTCAACCGTGTAATTGAATGGGATTATTTTGACATTTTAAAACGCTTGAAATATCACAAACAAATAGGCCTATGTTGATAAATAATATATACAAACTAAAACCGTTGGGGTTCGATAATGAACCCCACAAAACTAACCGAGTATATGGAAAATGCCATACGGCCGGGCGGTTTCACGAGTTGCCGGCTCGATCATGTCATCCGCCGCCTGGGAATAACCCATTGATTATTTGGTCATGAAGTCAGTCTGCTAAGAAAATCAACTAGATTGATGTATCATATTATTTTTATATGTTTTGGCATAGTGTCGTATGACGATTTTTGGGCAAAATGAGTTATATAAACTTTCAAAATCTATGAATGAAACTCTATATAGTCACGAAGTTTTGAGACTTAAATGTAATTAGTTAATGAGATATGGCACTAATTAGTATGATACGACATGGTTTTTATGTAACACCCCCCCCTAAATCTTCATTCTGTGTTTTGGCATACAGTCGTATGACGATTTTTGGGCAAAATGAGTTATATAAACTTTCAAAATCTATGAATGAAACTCTATATAGTCACGAAGTTTTGAGACTTAAATGTAATTAGTTAATGAGATATGGCACTAATTAGTATGATACGACATGGTTTTTATGTAACACCCCCCCCTAAATCTTCATTCTGTGTTTTGGCATACAGTCGTATCATGATACGTAGACATAGGTCACCGTGTAACTGCAGTTTCCTATTGTTTTGGCATACTGTCGTATCACATGGCGTATCATATATTTTTACATAGGCTGTCAAATTGTGCATATTTTGGCATACTGCCGTATGAGTTTGCAGATTAATTACTTCTAATTAGTGAATGAATAAAAAGTTTGTATTAAGTTGAGAACAAAGACAAATATATTATTGATTATATTCTTTGATAATAATAAACATATTTTACTTTGGTGCTCTCCAGTGGGTCTTCAAAAATTGGAAAAACTTTAAATGCGATTTTCTCAAAACGACAGTATGCCAAAACAGCGACGATTTGTTTTTACTGTAATCAGTAAATTTAGATGTTTTATACCCAATATCGATATCTGTACAAACAAAAAGGGGTCATTTCCATGGCAACATACAGATGCTGAATTGTTATATACCATATTTGAACATGTGTGCTGTCTTGCTACCACGAAATGAGCATAAAGTTGCAAGTTGGCAGTTTCGAAACGTCCTGGCTGCTGAGTTGATGTTCTTTGTTTGTCGCGCACCTGTACAAGCCAGTAGTATGTCCTTCGTGAATGGTCCATTTGCCCCCATTCACAAAGGACATACAGACATACTATTGGAAAACTACCAACTTGTGCCTTTACGCTCATTTGGTGGTAGCAGGTCACATTACCTCACTAAGTTAAAACAAAATCTGTGCGACGGCATGTCCAAGAATTTGTCAATCTAGAAAAGAAATGGGCTATATTCCATTTGAAATTTGCCACACCTAAGTGGAAGATTTTAGTTTAGAAAAGTTCCACAGAGGGAGTATGTTTTTCAAATGGAATTGGCTAGCATTAAATATTTTGAATCCCATACTCCCCCTGTATATTGCTTTGCCTATCTTCCACAACTGGAGTGAGTATTTAAAATGGAAGTTTGAAACTGGTCCTCCCTCTGTGGAAGACTTTTCTAAACTCAAATCTTTTTGCCGCAACTCAACGCAACTTGTCGCATTTCCAAGTTAAAATGTATTTAACTTCATTGCGATATCGCAATGAAGTAGTTTGCAGTACGATGCAGTGCGGCAGCGCACCGCATCGCAAATCAACGCATCGCAAATGCGGTGGTAGTATGAACGGACCTTAAGACATTCTTCCACAGGGGGAGTATGGATTTTAAATGGAACACCCCATTGGCTCTTTAAAATACTCACAGCTAAGAACTCATCTGTGTCACTCAGAGCATGAAGTAAACCTTGTCTCAATTCTCCCCACTGTTCACAAGCCAAGACATCAGATGGCGGGATTTGAAGAAGACGACGCAGAGCTTCTTGTCTTGTCTGCAAAAAAAAGACATCAAAAACATTGAAATCTGATTGAAACATTGACTTGGAGATCTTTGTATCAAAAAATAGAAATGGCGGTCCCATAGATCATCCGAAGATATGGGTAGTGAACACCACGGCATAGTAAATATTCGTGTGATTTTGTTTTTCATTTTTGTGAAACAGTTTTCTCTTCATTTTCAGCCAATTTTACATGTTGACCTCGAATTACCTTTGACCTCATGAAAAATCCCATAATAGTTAATACAGCTTTGGCCCCAGTTTCATATAAAATTGTAACGATTGAGCCCATATTAATTGGTCAAGCTATGAGTTTTAAAATATTGGACGAGACGTAGTCGAGTCCAATACTTTAAAACTCATAGCGAGACCAATAAATATTGGGCGTAAAGCATCAAATTTTATCATTATTATGTTTTGGATCCAATATTTTCCTAATATATTTGGGTGTATTCTAATATATTTGGGTGTATTCTAATACATTTGGGTGTATTCTAATACATTTGGGTGTTTTCTAATACATTTGGGTGTATTCTAATGCTGGTTTCTTCAAGTGTAAGGTGTATTCTTAATACATTTGGGTGTATTCCTAATATATTTGGATGCATTCCTAATACATCTGTGTGTACTCCTTTTTGGGTGTATTCCTAATACATTTGGGTGTATTCCTACATCTGGATGTATTCCTAATACATCTGGATGTATTCCTAATACATTTGCGTGTATTCCTAATACCTTTGGGTGTATTCCTAATACATTTGGGTGTATCCTAATACATTTGGGTATATCACTGATACATTTGGGTGCATTTTTAATACATTCAGGTGTATTTGTAATACATTTGGGTGTATTTGTAATACATTTGGGTGTATTTGTAATACATTTGGGTGTATTTGTAATACATTTGGGTGTATTTGTAATACATTTGGGTGCATTTGTAATACATTTGGGTGTATTTGTAATACATTTGGGTGTATTTGTCATACATTTGGGTGTATTTGTCATACATTTGGGTGTATTCGTAATACATTTAGGTGTATTTGCAATACATTTGGGTGTATTCAGAGATCTTACCTCTAATGGTTGTGATGGCTCAAGATTCTCCGCAAGGTTTGAAAACTGCTCTTGGTTCATAAACATGTAAGAACCCTACAGAACGAAAGAAGACAAAAGTCTTTTAAAGATGGATCAAAATGGTCAAACTTCTTTACTTTACTGGTCGTGATTTTCTGGGAAATTTATTTTCAAACTGTGGAAAGCCTATACTCTAGTCAAACTCTATATGTCCCTATGGAAGACATGTATGATGCCCTTAGCTTTCTACACAGGCAGTGTGAATTTCAAATGAAGTTACCTGAATGGGTGACTATTTGAAATCTACACTCCCTGTGCAGGAGATTAAGGTCATGTCTTCCATAGGAGGTGTAATTGGAACAGCCCCTTTACTGCACAGACACCATAGATAATAATATAATACACCATTCACCAACTGGTAAAGTCCTAGCATCAAATAAGGGCTAATCATTCCAAGGAGTGCAACATATGAAACTTATGCCACACACATACCGCGGCATGGTCTTTCGCGTAAATGAGAAAACACACAACGCGAAGGCACACAACACTGGCATGATTTGTTAGACATGCACGATCGAACACTTGTTAGACATGCACGATCGAACACTCATGAATATGCAAGAATTCTCAGCATACAAGCACATGAACTTTGCCTGTTGGTCTGTATCTCTTTAATCTATATGGCTGACATATTGGATCATGGGCCTTGCCATTGAAGAAAAATGTTGCTGCCACAGGAGACTTAAAAAACGATTATTGCTATCAAGCTCAAATTGAAAAAAAAAAAAACATGGCGGCCCTCATGAATAATTAATTGAAGAAAATGCTGATGTGCTGGACTATTCCAGCTGAATTCCATACACCCCTTATTGAAGACATGACCTTAATCTTCCACAGAGGAGTGTGAATTTTAGATGGGGTTACCTGAAGGGTGACTCTGTTTAAAATCTACACCCCCTGTGTTGGAGATTAAGTTCATGTCTTCCATAGGGGATGTATGGATTTTAACTAGAATAGCGCTATAGTTTGTTTGGCTTATTGGTGAAAAGATAAAACTCATAACATCATGCAGCACTTCCACTAGTTGTGTGTTGCATAATGTGTGACTGGTGTGTGCTTATATGTGAATTCATGCAAGTGTACGTTGGGATATATACGTTAAATAATGGTCACCAATTATAAACAAAAAACTTTAGCATCTAAAACTTAGGTGTCCAGGAAAGTCCTCTCCTTGTCATGAGCTATTTCAGTTTAAATTCACACACACCCTGGAAGACATGACCATAATCACCCACCTAGGGTGTGTAGATTTCAAATGGATTGATCCATGCAGGTACTTCATTTGAAACTCACACTCTTCATGTAGAAGATTTTAAAAAGGTCATGTCAATGTCCATAAAGGGTGTATGGATTTCAACTGGAAGAAGCCATTAACTTTACCTGGTTAAATGACGAGTCTAAAGATGAGCTATCATCAATGAAGGAGAAACTCCTCCGCTTGTCAACTTCCAATTCCAATTGGAATACATACTCCCTGTGTGGAAGATGAAGGTCATGTCTTCCATTGAGGGTGTATAGATTTCAATTGGAATAGCGCATTACCTGGTTAAAGGATGAGTCTAAAGGAGACACTCTTCCGCTTGTCATCGGTTACCCCATTTGAAATTCACACTCCCTGTGTGGAAGATGAAGGTCATGTCTTCCATAGGGGGTGTATGGATTTCAATTGGAATAGCCCAATACCTGGTTAAATGACGAGTCTAAAGATGAGCTATCATCACTAAAGGAGAAACTTCTGCGCTTGTCATCGGGACCAGACACCACTTTATCCTGGTAGTATCCGTCACGCACTGAGCTATGTTCCTCATCAAATACTTGTACCAGTCTCTCCACTGCATCCTTGGTGTTATGTTTAAGAGTCTGCATCAGATCTATGCATCTGCATTAAATTCAAGGAAATAACAAAATAAATAAGGCTATTCTATTTCAAATTCACACCCCCTGGAAAAATTTCACTTCTATCTCATGGGGGGGTCATTGGTATGGTACTCAAATTACACTTTGACAGGGGTGTGCCGCTGGAACTCTGAAACCCTTAACCATATTCTAGGTATTTTCTTACCTAAATAAACGCTGATTTTACAGTTTTTGACAAATATTTCATAAATCGGGACCCAAGTTAAGGGATTTTCTTTCTCATATCAGGACCCAAGCTTGATTTTTTTTTACCTACAAAAATGGCTGATTTGACAGTTTTGACAAATTTTTCTCAAATCAGGATCCATCTTCAGAGATTTTTCTTACAAAAAGTGACTCGTTAGAGTGGCACATCCTTGTATACGTACCCTATATACATGACAGATTTAGATCTTAAAATTGACCTTTTCAGTGGACAAGTTACGGGTACGGGGTTTTGGTTAAGGGTACAGGATCATAGAATTGAGGGATTAAAAGATATAAAAATGGCAACGTACAGGACTTACTCAGAGGAGGCTTAAAGGCATTCCTACAATGCACTATGATTGGGAAATTTGATCAATATAACCTAATTTTAAAGGCAAAGTCCCCATTGCCACACACACAAAATGGTAATTTTAAAACTGCAGCCAACGAGCTAATAGTTGAGACTTATGACTGATATTTGATTTTCTTACAGGAAACATTCATATTGTCCCACTGCATTAATTTTATTCATAAGTCTCGATGTTTTGAATGTTAAATAATAGGATGAAAACACCAGATATTTGCACACAATCCCAATGCAAGGTATGATCAACTGTACCACATAATATGTACAAAAGCCAGACATACAAGGTCAGAAACCCATTGGGTTGTGGGAATGTCTTTAAACATCCTCTGGGACTTACTACTTGTTTCTCTATCTCTTCTTCAATAAGTGGGATATTCCCCCACACACTATACATCAAATGTATGGAACTGGTCTGTCCAAATGTCAAAAGCTGAAACTTGCACATACATTTGTACCCAAACACCTCCGCACACACATATACTTACGCCTGGTCATTGATGACGTGGTCAGTGATAGTCCTGACCAGTGCCTCATTCCCGCCAGATTTACTGCCCCCTTCATCGACCCGTTTCTCTATCGCTTCTTCAATAAGTGGGACACCCCACACACACCCTCCCCACACACATATACTTACGCCTGGTCATTGATGACGTGGTCAGTGATAGTCCTGACCAGTGCCTCATTCCCGCCAGATTTACTGCCCCCAGCATCGTCCCGTTTCTCTATCGCTTCTTCAATAAGTGGGACACCCCACACACACCCTCCCCACACACATATACTTACGCTTGGTCATTGATGACATGGTCTGTGATAGTCCTGACCAGTGCCTCATTCCCGCCAGATTTACTGCCCCCTTCATTGACCTGTTTCTCTATCTCTTCTTCAATAAGTGGAGCCAATGCATCTTCTATCCGTGTTCTGATGTACTTCACCAACTCATATCTGGACAAATAAGCAAAAAAAAGCAACAAGGGGCTATTCAAGTTGAAATCCATACACCCCTACAGTAGACATAACCTTAATCTTCCACAAAGGGAGTGTAGATTTCAAATGGAGTCAGACATTCAGGCACCCCCATTTCAAATTCACACTCCTGTGATAAGATTAAGATCATGTCTTCCATACTGGGTGTGTGGATTTCAACTTAAATAGCCTTATATTTTTTGGGGGAAATTTGATTAAATGTAAAGTTCTGCAATCACCTGATCCACTCAGACCAAAGTTGTAAATTTTGACAATTGATTTATAACTTATTACCATTTCTAACTTTCTAACAGTTATGTTCACCCCTGTATGTCCTAAATATAAAGACAAATATGTCAAAATTAAACAAGCAGGCAATACCTGTACTCTTTAGCTCTGATTTAAGACCTCATTTGTTGAAATTGGTTGAGCATTAAGGGATCTGGAATTGAGAGTTTATGGCGTTTCGACAGTATTTTTATTGGACATGAGAGCATCACAGACGATCGAATTGCATTCTGAATACGAAGCATGTCTTTCTGATATCAAATAATTTTAATTTTTTGAAAATCACGATATAATACACAGTTTATGACATATTATTAAAATGTGATATTTTTCAAATTTTTGATATAATAGTCCTCAAAGTAAATTTTATAAATCTAATGATATATTCTTAAAGTGTATGTAGCTGGGAGGAAAAGCCGACGATCAATTGAAATTTTGACCTTTCATATTGAAGATATGGATTTTTTCTCAAAAAGACCTAATTTTTTTGGTGTTTTGGGAAAAAAAATCCATATCTTCAATACCCTGAGATCCCCATATCCCCTGTACATTTGGTTGCAAAGTCATTAACTTATCCACATTCTTATATTTTTATTGTTTTAGGCTCCTTATTTTTGCCTGTATCTTAATTTCATTATTGCCAACTTTGTTCTTATTCAGATCAGATTATGTCAAAAATATTTACATGAATAAAAATTCATTCTGGCAACCTTTCTTCCCCCCCCCTAGTAAATTACGAAAATTTCCACTTTTTGCAGCAATTTTACGCAAAATTTGTTGATTTTACCCCCTGAAATTCACTTTTCCTCCCATGCCCCGAAAAAAAATCCTGGCGGCCACCGCTCATCTGTGAAAGTTCTCATCATTCCATTTGAAAAACATACTCCCTCTGTGGTAGATATTTCCAAAATCTTCCACAGAGGGCCGTGTGGACTGTAAATATATTAGTCAATTCTCACCTCACCGTGAAAGTTCTCATAATTCCATTTGAAAAACATACTCCCTCTGCAGTAGATATTTCAAAATCCTTCACAAAGGGACTGTGGATTTTAAATAGATTTAAGCCCATTCTCATCTCACCGTGAAAGTTCTCATTATTCCATTTGAACAACATACTCCCTCTGTGGTAGATGTTTCCAAAATCCAGGGCTCAAAAAAATTTAAATTTCCCGGGAAGCAAGCTAAATTTCCCACAACTTATAGACCCTCCCTCGGGTCCATGGAGAACGACTGGTAATGTAGATTACATAGCATTAAAAATCAACCCAATACATGGACCCTCCCAGTCTGTAAGCAATTTGCCTTCAAGTTCCCACAAAATGCTGGGAGTTCACTTTTACGGATTTGGAGTCACGCAATCTTTCTATATACCACATCCATGTTTTCACTACATTAACGCTTGTGTGTTTACTAAAACAACGATATTGTATCCGACCAATCAACGCAGCTTGGCAGCGTGGGGATATTTGAAAAGGCTTCCTAGCTAAATAATGTGCAAACATTTGCAAACCGCACGCGATAATATACGCAATATGGACAATAGGCCTAAGTCCGAGTCGAGTGGTTGCCTTTTATTATTGCGCTGCACCATGGGTCTATCAGACGCGTGCCACTTGAGCTCAATACCTCTCAGTTGTTGACAAGTGTCCCATCCGATCTTAAGGCCACATCACGCGGCATAGCTTTGTGCTACCATATTTGAATTGAAACTGGGGCGGGCTTTCGTAAGTGACATCGGAACAACGTGCTTCGTTGAACGAATATTTGGAAGGGAGATCTCTAACAGATTGGACCAGTCTCGGAATCAGCGCTCAATGGACTTTCGCGTTCACTTATAATACGAGTATATTTCTATATTGCTGCATGGTTGACTGTGGTGGGTGTAATTAGTGGCGCCGATTTGTGGATGAAGAGGAATGGGTTTTTGGCATTGAAGAAAATAAGGGGGGGGGGGGGTACAGGACTTTTCGTATTTTTTTTTCATAGGGCATTATGTAATTATTTATTGTTACATTATCCAGAGATGGTAAATAATCGAGACAGCACGCAAATCTACACAACTTATAGCATGTTTTTATACAAAAAGACACAATTTCCTCCAAATACCACAAATTTCCTCCAAATACCACAATTTCCTCCAAACACCAACATTATATTTCCTGGGAATGAGCTTCCCACATTCCCCACTTTTTCGAGCCATGCCAAAATCCTCCACAGAAGGCATGTGGATTTTTTTATAGATTAGGCAATTTTCATCTCACCTGTGAAAGTTCTCATCGGTTTCCTCCAGACGCATCAACATCTCTTCAGCTGTCGGTAGTGACCCAGATGCCCTTATTATTGGAGTGACGCTAGCGATGAGCTGCCGTATACTGGGCAGTAAATCATCCTCCATGGGATCGCTTGCCATGGTTGCTACCAGTTACCCCAGATGGATTGTACTTGCAGTCCTGTGATAACTAGTGTCTGTAAAATTAAACAAATGGGCTACTCCAGTTCAAATACATACTCCCTATGGAAGACATGACCTTCATCTTTCAAATGGGCTATTCCAGTTAAAATACAAACAGCCCTTATGGAAGGCATGACCTTCATATTTTACACAGGGGGTGTATATATATACTTACGAAAATGGCACGCAGTTTTTGAACGCATGCAGCATGCAAGCAGCACGCTGCGTGCCGCACCGCATGCAGCACGCGCAGTTGGTAGCGTCGCGGATGCGTATATTTGAACGAGGCACGCATGCAGGGAAGCGTGCAGATGCTTGCTGCATGCGTGCAGGTCATGAGCGTGTGCAGTTTGCATGCAGCATGCAAATCCATTAGCGTGCACTGCATGCGTGCAGCACGTACTGGCCATATATATGCGAGACGAAATCATGAAAAAAAAAATCAAAAATAATGGTTAACAGTGTATACTGTCCTTACAATTAGTCTTACATAACCTGGCTATCCATTTCACAATGAACCAAAATTGCCTAGCTTAAATTTATACAAGTCACTTATCTAACTTAACCTACCTGATTTTGAACCTGGGACCTTCAGCATGGGAGTCTGATGCTTTACCATTTGAGCTATTGGGGTATACACATTTGATTAAGTGTTTTAAGTTAATATAAGCAATATTTTGATGACTAAACCGCCAAAGTGCATCATTTTATGAATATTGATCAAATTTACTGTGAATATTGATAACATTCACTATAAAAATGTTGAATTTTGTTTTGATTTTTTGCAGTGCCAATTAACTGTTGATTCATGGCATACCAACATTGGCCCATTGCAATGCCAACTATCGAAAAAGAAATGGCATTCCAACATTGGGCCAATGATGCAATGCCTACTATTGAAACAGGAATGGAATTCCAACATTGGCCCAATGTTGCAATATCAACTTTCGAAACAGGAATGACATTCCAACATCGGCCTAATGTTGCAATGCCAACTATCGAAACAGGAATGGCATTCCAACATTGGCCCAAAGTTGAAATGCCAACTATCGAAACAAGAATTTGCTTGCCCTCCCCTCTAGACCTGCCAAAAAATGCTTGCCCCCTCCCCTGTTGGCCTGCCAAAAATTGCTTGCCCCCCCCCCCCTCTTGGTCTGCCAAAAAAATCTTGGTCTGAAGGTTAAATACTTAGAAAATTTTGGTCCGAAGGCTAACTTATTTATTCATTGTAAACATTTAAATATTTTCACTTCTAGATCATTGCCAAATTGTGACTTGATGTCAGTTGTGTAAAGGTGAATTAGTCATTGAAAATCCTGCATGCATGCAGCATTTTACCTTTACTGCTTCTGGAAATCCTGCATGCATGCAGCAATATGCGTGCTGCATGCAAGATGCGTGCAATTTGCATGCAGTCCTACAGTCCGCACACAAGTGTAGTCTGCACGTAATTTGCGTACAGATTGGTAGTCTGCACGCAGGTTCTGCAAGCAAATTGTGTGCGCGGTGGATATTTGTGTGCGGTGCCTGCATGCACACAGCTGGTTCGCACACATGAACACGCAACCAGCAGGCCTTGCTTGCATGCTGCACACATCTGCACGTGTGCTGCACACTGCCGCACGCGTGCTGCATGCTTCCGCACACATTTTTCATTGCTTGCATTTTCGTAAGGACTTCAAATGGAGTCACTCATTTAGATAACTCAATTTGAAATACATACTCCCTTTGTGAAAGAAGCTTAAGTCTTTCATAGGGTGTGTGGATTTCAAACAGAACAGCCCATATGATGGACAATCATTATACTATCACAACTTTTCATTAGCAGGGATCTTGTTATAAATAGAGGAATGTAACAAATGTTGTATGTGACCAGGGCATAATTAAGTTGGTATCGCAAAGCAGTTTACTACATGTCTTGGTAAAATGCTATGCAATTGTATTTTCATTTGCATACAAAAGAATACAACAGCTATACAAATTTTCATCAATGTTTGTTTTTGCTATACAAATGGCCCACACTAAATTATGCCCTGTATGTGACTAACTGACTGACTGACTGACTATGTGAGCAAGTCAAGAAATGCTCCTTCAGTTTGGATGCCGCCAAATTCATACGGGAGATCGAGGAATATACTGGCAGGGCAGTAAACTTTATTTGCTTGAAAACGGTCAAGAATTAGCCTCAAAATCAGTGAAAATGTAGTCGGATGCTATCCTAGGTAAACAGAGAAAAATAGTCAGTTGCTGACCTAGCCACGAGCGTTGCATGGCATGGGGGTATCTATAATCTAACGCCCCACCGCTCGCGTAACGCAGCGATACCGCACGGGTAACGCAGCACTATGCAGAGCCACATAATGATATTACGGGTGGACAACCGTAGACACGCTATAGGATATCAAAAAAATACGGGAAAAAGATGTGTGTTTGTTAAAAAGTACAAACATAACATGAAGCGGTACTAAAAATAAAAAAGAAAAGAAAATGAGGACAAAAAGGTACAGGTATAATGTGGGTTATAGTTAGACACAGTAAGAAAATGAAAACGGGAATAAAATAGGCTAAAGAAGGAAAGAAAGAAACTAATCAGGAAATGTAAGAAAAAAAGAAGCTTATAATTAAATTAAAAGGGCATTTCATGATCCACAGCCTCATCCCCCACTTTTTTCAAATAAAGTTGAGATTTTTATACCACTGGAAACCTCCAGCTACATAATGTTTTATATGTACCGGTACCAAATATTTCTTGCAGATTAATTGGTTTCGCAAAAATATCGTCAAATTTGAATTTCGTTCTGGTATACCAGACGGAAACGCAAGATCGGAATCCACTGAAATTTTGGGAATAAGCTTTTTTTCGTGAATATCTACTGAAAAATCTCATAAAAAGAGGACGCTAGGATCACAAACTACTCCTATAATAAGATCAGGAAATATAAATAAAAAAGCTATTAAACTGAGAACGGAATTAAATAATGATAACATGGAAATGGGAAATCACAAGCTAAGCTGCAAATCAAAAATGAAGATAAGGGAAATGTAGGAAAGGGCAGATTTAGAAAATAACGGGAACGGGAAAAATAAATATAAAAAAAAACATGGAAACGGAAAATTGCAAGCTTAGCAGCAAAAAAAAAAAAGAAAAAAAGAATGGAACAAAATTGGTCCATGTAGAAGAAACTAAAAAGAAAGAAAGTTAAGCAAAAAAGGAAATGTAGGCCTATTAAAAGAGGGTCACGTTCAGATAAATAAAATTACCTTTTCAATGATTCTACCTGTTTTACTGAACGCTCCCACCTACTCATCTAGTGGGGACCCACGCTTTTGCGCGGGTTTCCTGCTAGTGGATTTAACTTTATCAAAAAATAAGTTCAATAGACCTTTTCAAATCAAAGTTTTCTGCAAGACAGCTGCTGTTTTTTCGTGATGACATGACCCGGTATATATTTCCGGGTCATCAACCAAATCTAACACAAATGTAATTGGCCGGGAATCGGGGATCATTAAAACGTCAACAGATTTCAAATTACGGGTGACAGTAAACTTAATGGTGAGCACTCAGTCCGAATTTTGAGCCATTAGTTTACGTGGTGAACTAGTATCACTGTGGCATAAAATAACTACACAGTTTCGAAAATTGTGTAGCAAAGTAAAGCTGCGTAAAGTGCGTTCATTCAAATTGGAATTCCTACTGTACCTGTAGTCATGCCGCTGCTGCTCTGCTTGCTTGTGCCAGCAGCATGATAGAGTGTAACGCCGCTCAACAGCAAGCGGCAGAAAGTATAAAACCAGCATTAGTCTTGCCTTAAGGGGATACTACTAGTTCCAATAATTGGAACTCACAGCTCTGACTGTGAGTTCCAAGGAGCTACAAATGTATGTGTAAGTGCCGCCGCGATTTAGCATGCATTCATCACCATTCACATAGTACATAGTCGTGGAGTGGACTTTTCGCTGCTCATAAAAATCGCTCAAAAATTGTCTTTTTAAATATTTCTTTGTACAAAAGCTGATGCATAGAATAAGTTTAGCAATAACAGATGACATACATCAGTAACACAGGTTTCTAAAGTGAGTATTTTACCAGATATATACTAATGCAAACTTGCCAAAATAAAACCCTGGAGGCACCTTACGGGAGTACCTACAACTTGAGAACAAGTCCTCAAACGTTCGAAATTTGTAATTACTACAACTAGGATACTACACCCCTTGATAAATTTGTGTCTATTTTTGCATTTTTCTCAAAAATTAATAACACACTGGTAACAAAAGTTATGTATATTATTGGGGCAAGGAATCCAATTACTACACTGAATTTCAGTGACCCAAGACAAGCGGTTCGTTATTTATGATAAGAAAATGGGTACCGCTAGGGTACCTCATTTCCTATCATATATACTGAACTGCTTGTCTTGAGTCACTGATAATGCAGTGTAGTAATTGGATTCCACACTGAGCAAGCCACATTGGTCACTTATCGCTCACTGTTCAAAATGTGACATCTACACCAATTACAGTCCCCGAAATGGTCTACTTTTTAGCCGACCTCAATTTTGAAACAGTTAGTGATAGTTAAAAATGCGATCCCCAACCCTTTGGTTACCTTTGGACGAATTTGTAGAAGTCTCTGTGTCTGAAATTCCCCGGTACAAACATAGAAAATGTTGCATTTCTCAGTCCCGGTGATGAATACTATATCCGCATCGCTGTTTAGCCAGCACTCACCAGCAGCCATTCATACATGGATATGCATATCTCTGACCCTAATAACAATTTTAGAGTCATTTTTGTAATTCAAGTTAGCTCAATCGATAAGGCTCAATCGATAAGGCGTTAAGCAGTCAATAGCTCAATTGATAAGGCGTTCTACTATGGTGCGAGAGATTGTGGGTTCGAACCCTGGTGGTGCCTAGTTTGTTCTCCTGAAAAATTGAGTTCGCTTGAAATTCCCCTGGACATGCTGGACAAGGAACTTACTGCTAATTTGTCTTGTTGTAACCCGTACGAAACTCAGGGAGCTGATCCTGGTTGCGATAGTTATTTGTGGTATGTCTAGGGTATGCGCTCTTGAAGCAGCAGTGCCAAAGTCCCTGAATTGTTGTTTAATGGTTTATGGAATAATGATGTGGGGCTGTAGTGGTCAGCGAAAACCTGTAAAGTGTGCTGAGGCTTGTGGATCAACGTCTAGGCGTTATAAATCACTGCGCTTTTTTTCCCTTTTTTTTTTAATTGAGGTCCGATTTGAGAAAAACACATTAGAAAATTGAGATTTACATAGACACCTGTGTATTAATTTATTAATAATTAAGCATTTAAATATCTCAATTCAAATATTAAGCATACATTTATGTGTTAAAGTTTAATATGGTGTTAATTATTAGAGGTTGTCAATATAATATACACAATATATCAAAAAATTTATTTTTTGTCATTTTTGACCATGTAATGGAAATATTGTACCCAACTTATGTCTATGATCATGATGATTGATATGCGACCATTGGTTTGGGTCAAGTGAAGTATAGACAACATATTTATGGGCATTCCTTTACTTTAGGGGGGGTTTTATTTTTACATGTAATAGCTGCCAATTTGGCTGACTAGCAAACGTGTTAAATAAGCTAAAGCTCCCAGTCCCAGCATACTTTCTTGATTGAGTCCGTTTGTCTGCAATGCGCGTGCGCCACGCCGCTCAGCGGCAAGCGGCAGGGTAGTATGAAACCAGCTTTAGGTTTAATTTGCCTCTCATACCTATAATATGATGTTAAGGATGGCTGCGCCTGCTAAACGTGCGAAGTCCAATAAATACTATGCTGTGGCTACGGGCAGGACAACTGGGATTTTTCTTCAGTGGTCGATGGCTAAAGTTAGTGTGGATAAGTTTCCTAGTTCATGCCATAAAGGCTTTGAATCATTAGATGAGGCTGAGTTGTTTCTTCTCGATGCCGGTTTTAATTCTATCTCTGTCTTCGATAAAGATGATTCAAATCAGCCTACTACTTTAGTGGAATTTAGAGATAGACATGACCTGAATGTTGCAGATGGCTCAAAATATGCTAAGGTGTCATATTATAGCCATATATTTTGACATCTTTTTTTTAAAATAATAATTATAGAAATGGAATATTTGCTAGTTTAGTGGCAAGTTTAGGTAGTAAAGACATAGCATACACAATTTAAGTAAAATCCTTTCACTCTAAATAATAAAAAAATAAAAATAGCTGTAAAAATGCCTATTTTTACACTTTTATTTGTAACATGACAAGAGAATTTTTTCAACAGCTTTTAATTTTTTTTTATGGATCCTTATAGAAATTCATGTGACCTGTTTCCCAAAATGGTGCAGTAAACCAATCAAAAAAACAGAAAGAGGCATTATGAATTATAAGTTAACAGATCAAAAAAGGATTTAAAAGTTTGCCTTTATGTATGTTACTATTGTCTGTCAAACTTTTGATTGATTTTGAAGTCCCTCAGTTTTTTATAAACAAAGACTTGAAGCATAAACTAAAGGGTAAATCTATTGTAAATAACTTCATTTCTCCATATTATAATCAATTTGTAAGTGGCTGCCATCTTTTTTGAACATATAACAATTTTAAAATTTTTCTTGAAATGTCTGTCAAATAGTAACATACGCAAGACGGTGCTGTAATTCCTGCTAAACTAGGGTGATACAGCTAATTATGCTACATGACATAGCATTTAGCTCCACCTAGCTTTGTGGCACTATCACTTTGTGAGGAGAAGCTTTTTTGATGACACAATCCATTGTTAAGTGTTGTCTGTCAAACATTTGTACGCAAGTAACATACGCAAGATTTGTATGTGTCTGTCAAAAGTAACATACGCAATATGTTTAAAAAATTAAAAATCACTTGATGTTCACATTATGATGATAGTTTAGAGTTTATAAAAGTGTTTTAAAACATGTGATTTATAAACTGCATGTGATCTTTATTCAATTTCCCATCTTGAACTACTGTTTTTGCCAAATTATTATTCTGTATGTTACATTTGACAGACATCTTGCGTATGTTATGGCTTGACAGACACACATATTTTATTTATAACAATTTATCCTCCTTATTGTAATATTTGGACACATTTTTTTCCACAATCAGTTGCTGTAGGTCCTACACCTAAATAACCACAAAATACCTTATGTAATACTTTATAAATTTTTATTTGATTGCAGAAAATCATCAAAATTGTGTCTGTCAAATATAACATACGCAAGGGCTAGAAAATTAAATTTGTGAAGTAAATGGTCTATAACTTATCTTTCTTTTAGTGTATTATGAACGATTATATGTGCATACTATAATTTAAACCTGGTTGGAGACCAAAAGAAAAGAGCTGGAAAAATAATTGTGTGTTACACTTTTATGACACCTTAGCTTATTTTGAGCCAGATACAAATACTATTGATACCCTTGACACTGACACTGATATAATGACTGATATTAATACTTGTGCTAATAAAGATGCCAGTGTTAATGCTACATCTCCAACTTCTAGTACTACTTCGTCGTCTACGACTTCATGCTTCTGTGAAGAAGCTGACACATTGTTATATATGATAGAATGTAGCTCTTGTGGTCGATGGATTCATTATAAGTGTACCTTACTTCCAAGCTATATGTTATCAACCTTTAAATCTACCACAAGAAAGTTTTCTTGTGCTTCGTGCGTTACGGTTGATGCTGCAATTGTTAATCACTTGGACGCGCAGCTCGCTAAAGCACAACAACTTGATCAAGTAAATATGATAACATGTGAGACGCAGACAACTTTTGACACTGCTTCTAAGGCTACTGGTGTCTCACCTTCCACTGTATCAAAGGCTACGTCAACTACATGTAGGGCTACATCTACTGAGACTCAAACGCGGATTGGGACATGTGATGGTCACAGTCAAACTGACCTTGCTGCACCTCTATCAGACCATTCTGGGTGCCTGCAAGCCATTAGGCATCTTGAGACAAATTTGGTAGAGCGTGTTCTACATGCTGAGCGTACTCTCTTTGAGTCAAAAACTGAACAATTGCAAAATCAGGTGATTCAGCTTCGTGCTGAAAACATTAAACTTCAGGCTGAAGTAAATAGCAAGAAGAAATCCGACTCATCTGCTTCGGCACAGGTTCATCAACTTAGAACGGACTTTGAACAACTCCTGAAAGATCGTCAACACCAGTGGAAGCAATCCATAGCTGATATTACTGACAGACTAAATGCTTTTGACAGTAGTAAGTCTCGCAATGAGGATCTTTTGTCTCAGAAAGATAGTCAAATTTCGGCCCTACATGAACTTGTACAGGCTACGGAAGTCAAGTTATCCAAGGCAAGAGAAGAGGCATATGAGGTGAAGCGTTTGCAGGTGGTTTGTTCCCCTGAGGGTTTTGCATCACAGAATGGTCAATCACTTCCTGAAGTCCCTCAATCTTATGCCAAAGCAGTTGCTTCTCCCCCTCAAGTTATAGATACAGCTGCACTGCCAGTTTCCTCATCTGCTGCATTACCGGTTGAGGCCCCAGTAATCGTGCCTGTCACATCCATATCTACATCCTCTCCCTCTTCGCAATCACATAATCCAGCACGTTCACAACAAAGCTCTTCTCCTCGTGAAGTTGGGGGTCGTCGTAGACCTTCTGGATCAAGCAATGCCACTAGTGGTTCGCCTTCCCGTGACTTCACTTCTGGCACACAGTCAGGAGGTACCCGCACATCATCTAGATCAACACAGTCAAGAAATAAACCCAGTGTGCTTATTGTTGGTAATGATCACCTTCAGCATATTGATGCAGAGAGACTGGTTCCGCGTGCTGAGGTGTTCCAAAAACCTGCATTTAGCCTCCAGACGGCTGGTCAGGTAATTGATTCTATTAAGTCGGGACCTGATTGTTTGCTTATCCATCAAGTGGCTGATGATGCCAATGACTATACCCCAAGTGAATATGTAGAGGAACTTGATGACATTATTGAGCGCTTTACCATCAAACATCCCAAATCTAAAGTGGTGGTATCCCTTGGTATTCCGCGCACTGATAACTATGAACGCTTGTCTCAGATTGAGATTATTAATGTTTTGATAAAACAATCGATCTATGCTCATAATTGTGTTAGAGTCACTTTCTGTGATAATTCCAACTTCTTATATAATGGTTTACCGAAGAGTCACCTTATTGGTCCTAATGGTAATGGAGTCTCTCAAGAAGGTAAAAGTGTGTTGTGTAGTAATGTTCGTTATAGGATTGAGCACATGTTAGGCTTTAATTCTCGACAACGTAGGTCTAGATCTGTTGTTAATTAAGATGATCTACATCTTTTTGGCTTATATTGCCAACCATGTATGTCTCCGTTGGCTAGCACTTTCTTATAATAATATTATTCAGAGCCTTTATACACTTTCATGTGCATAATTAAAAATGCCTTCACTTTCATCCACCCTCAATATTGGTGCCTGGAACATCGATTGTTTGTATTCTAGATTTTCTGGGACACGAACCTCAAAGCTAAGTCTACCTGAAGTCAATAAATTATTGTCAACTTTGGATATATTTTTTTATCTGAAACTCATTGTAGTGCTTCTGATTCTATTGAGTTAGAGGGATATCATATTATCCAAAATATTCGTGCCAAATCAAAGAAAGCACCTCGTAATTTTGGGGGGCTTGCAGTTGGTGTTAAACATTCTTTGTTACCAGGCATTACTTTTTTAAAAATTACAAATTCTGAATTTATGTGGGTTAAATTACACAAGAATTTTTTTGGTACTCAGTGTGATATTTATATTTGCTCTGTATATATTAGTCCTCAAGGCTCTACTTTCACTTCTCAAAGGGATGATATTTTTGAGCTCATTGAAAAAGATATTAACAAATATTCAAATTTAGGTAAGTGTTTTGTCATTGGTGACTTCAATGCTCGTACACAAACAGATGATGATTATATTGTTCATGATGATGACACATTTTTGGATTTTGATGACTCTTCCAATTTTGATATCCCTATCTCAAGGCAAAATTTGGATTTACATTGTGTTGATAGTCATGGTAAATCTTTATTGCAGTTATGTAAAAGTAGTGGCCTTCGTATTTTAAACGGTCGCAAACTTGGTGATTTGAGTGGACATTTTACCTGTTATAATCATATTGGTAAACCAAGTGTAATTGACTATATGTTATGTCATTCTTCGTTATTATCTCAGGTAAAGTTTGTTAGAGTTCATGATTTAACACCTTACTCTATTCACTGCTTATTATCGTGTCATATTATGGTTAATATTCCAGACTCTAATATTAAGAATAACGATCATAATAATATGTCTTTACATGATTTACCAAATCAATTTGTGTGGACTTCTGATTCTTCTGATTTATGGCAGGATGCTCTTAAAAACCCAATTGTAAAGTCTAATCTTACTGAGTATATGCATTCAATATCAGACACTAATGTTAATGTTGATGATATGGTAGGCGAGTTCAGTACTATTTTAAATAGTATTGGTACAACTGCTGGCCTTCGTAAACAGAATTCACTTTCTAATAAGAAGAAAAAAGCATCACATAAATGGTATGATAAAGATTGTAAAACTTTACATAATAAGCTTACTTCATTATCTAGATGTAAAAAACCCATCTTGTTTTTCATTGATATGTACTTTTCGTTCTCTTAAAAAAAAGTATAGTAAACTTCTTAAACAAAAGAGGCGTGAATTTCGTACAGGTATTTTTACTAAGTTAGATAATTTGGAATCTCGTGATCCTAAAGCATTTTGGAATTTATATAATGAGTTATGTGATAAAGAAAAAAAGATACATGACAGTAGCATTACTCCTCAGCAATGGTGGGCTCATTTCAACAAGCTAATGAATAATAACGTTCCTCATCATAATTTTGCTTTTGAAACATCTATTGATAAGTTTTGGTCTAATTTTGATGATATCTCTTTTACCGAATTAGATTTTGAAATTTCTACTGTTGAAGTGTTGAATGCTATTCTGTCCTTAAAAAACAAGAAATCGCCAGGTTTAGATTGTATTAGAAATGAAATGTTAAAATCTGGTGCTTCTGTTTTCGCTCCTATTTTATCTAAACTATTTAATAAAATTCTTCTTACAGGTAAATTCCCTACACCTTGGAGAACAAGTACATTATCTGTAATTCATAAAAAATGTGATAAACATACTCCTAAAAATTATAGAGGTATTGCAGTTTCAAGTAATTTAAGTAAATTATTCTGTTTAGTTCTCCATAAAAGACTGTCTTTATTTGCTGAAAAAAAAGATATTATTCCATCTGAACAAATAGGTTTTAAAAAAGGATCTCGTACACAAGATCATGTTTTGGTATTAAAAACTATAATTGATAAATATATTTCTAAACTTGATAATTTATATGTATGTTTTGTTGATTTTGCTTCTGCTTTTGACACAATTTGGCGTAATGCACTTATATTCAAACTAGTGCAGAATGGTGTAACAGGTAATTTTGTTAAATTAATTCATGATATGTATTCTTCTGTTTTATTCTCTGTTAAATGTAATAACAAGATGACCGAGTCATTTTCTACAAAAGTGGGTGTTAAGCAAGGATGTGTTCTCAGTCCTTTGTTTTTTAGCATTTTTTTATATGATCTTCCTTTAATATTTGATAATAGTTGTGATCCAATTTCTTTTGGTACAAGAAATCTGAATTGTTTAATGTATGCTGATGATTTAGTTATCATGTCAAGTAGTTCTTTTGGATTACAAAATTCCATAAATAGATTGAATACCTATTGTCAAAAATGGAAACTTACTGTTAATATTGCTAAAACAAAAATCATGATTTTCAATAAAAGTGGTCGCCTTCTGACTAATTACTCCTTTAATTATGGAGATCAAAATATTCAATTATGTCGTGAATACTGTTACTTGGGTATCATATTTACACCATCAGGATCTTTTACAACAGCTATTAATCTTTTGTATGATAAATCATGCAAAGCATTTTATAAGATTAGAGATAATTTATACTGTTCTAGTTCTAATAGTTTTAAATTGTTTTTTAGTCTCGTTAGACCTATTCTAAGTTATGGTTGTGAAGTTTGGTCTCCTTATTTACTTAAAGGATTGAAAGATGGTAATTTTATTAACATATGTGATAAACTTAAGAGCGAAATGCTTCATGTAAAACTTTGTAAGCTGATTCTGGGAGTCCATAAAAAAGCATCCAATCACGCAGTAAGAGGGGAATTAGGAAGTTATCCACTATTATTATTTATGTTATGTTTAGCAATCAAGTATTGGTGGAAATTAAATAATGAATGTATGACCGGTAACCATTCCTTGGTAATTCAGGCTCTTTTAGAAGATCGTAAATTAGATGTAAATAATTATTTTACTTGGTCAAAAGGTATCAAAAATATTTGTAATTTAATTGGTCATCATAGTGATATATGGAATAAACCAAATATTCTTTGCAAATCATCAATAACCGATGTCGTTTTATCAGGATTACAGGCTGAATACAACAAGGAATGGTTCTCATGTGTTAATAATAGCCCTAAGCTTAGAACTTATTGTAAATTTAAAACAAAATTTGAACATGAAAATTATGTTCTTTTTTAAAATAGATCCTCTACTTCTGTTATGTGTAAGTTACGTATTAGTGCCCATAAACTTTTAATTGAGACGGGCGTTATTCAAAACCACGTTTACCACCTGAAGAAAGACTTTGTCAAGTTTGTAATTTGAATGAAATAGATGATGAATTTCATTTTATTATGCGTTGTAATCTTGTTAAACAATATCGTTTGAAATTGTTTTCTGATCTATCTGAAACCTTTGATTTCACAACTTTATCCGAGCAGGATTTATTTATAATGATAATTGGTACGACAGATTATGATATTGTGAAATCTGTTAGTATATTTATAAATGAAGCAAGTAAACTCCGCTTTCAATAATTGATGCCTTGTAAATATTTGGTTGTGAGGGCGATAGTCACTGATGAGTGAAGACACAGGTCAGTGGAACAGTCTGAGTCTTTGTATAGCGCTGAATTAGACTTGATCTAAATCTTTCACCATACAATTTTTTACTGGTCGGCTGAGACGTGACAGTATTATAGTGACATTCTAGACTAATTCCAATCAGCCGTCTACACTTCGCATGTACTGTGTATGCTTCGTAGTGACGACTGAGGGCAGCAGTCTAGTGACATTCTAGCGCTGGGTTAAATATTACTGGTTAATTTTTGTACAAGTTTTACATCATATAAATTAGATATGTGTGCTAATGATTATGATATCATATATTTTAAACTTTGTTTCTTATTTTTAGTAGTTTATGTAGTTTCATATGTAATTATAGTTGTATTGTGTATTAACCATACTGTATGTTCGGTAATTGTTAATAAAACATTCTGATTCTGATTCTGTAAGCTTAAATTCTGATGAGATTCATTTCATCACTCACTGGCACTGCTGAGTGATACTGCACACTGCACTCGTTTGAAAACCTCCATAAGAAAACCTCTTTTTCAAGAAACAAGCGATAATTATCAGACAAAACTACTCATTTCTTTATAGCGGGAAAACATAATTTGACAAAAATACTGCAAAATATCTTATTTCTTTTACCTCAATCATGCAATTTTTAGCGTCCAGTCGTCAAAACAACAACAGCAAATATGTGTCACCCCTTAGGTTGCTGAAAAGTGCTTGATTAATTTTACAGTTATTATATTAAAAAAGAGGCTTTATAATTCAAACAATACATGATATAATATTATTTTCAAATTATTAGGTGTCACCATAGTATTTATATAGAATGTACCAAAGAAATTTAAGAAAAAGAGGAAAAAAAAATAATTAAATAGTTGAGATTCTAGGTGGTCGTAGAGGTTAAAGGTCGATAAGTCAAAAACAAAATTTGCCGGGATTCACAAAATTAATTCACTGTTTTCGTGTTTTGTTGAAGAATGTGATAAATGTGAGATATGGAATCGGAAGTTCACATTAAAAAGAAATTTGACAGAGCGTAAGTACTATCGATCATCAATGGTGACTGACATAATTTGTGAACTTGATCAACACGATAAATTTCTAAGCTTACCTCAGACTCAGTCACATGCCTCACATGCTCGTTTAGACTGCGGAACTCAGTCCCTCAATGATAGTCAGTCATTTATCTTTTGGTCGTTATATGACTATCATTTGAGGGACTGAGTTGTTATAATATATCTTCCGAGGTGCAATTTCAGACAATAGCTGGGGATTAGTGGGGCAGAGGTTATCTATTGAATCCTTTCATGACTAGGGACAGGCATAAAAATGTCAAATTAATTCTATAAACATGAATTGTTGTTTATTGGAAGAGAGAACTTCTCAGAAACAATTTGACACCAAAACCAATCTTCTACTGTATTGCTAAGTGAAGTTATGACGAAATTACTGTCGGAACATTGGGTCATTTTCTCTGATAAGACTTACCATAGGAGTGCATGGGGGACTTGATAATTTTTGTGCCCCCCTGTCAATTTTTTGTTTTCACTGTAATTTAATTTAATTTTTGTTGAATATTATGCATGTTATCATTTTCAACACATCTGTGAAATTTTATATGAAAATTCAAATTTTAAGGTGGTAAAAAAGTGATTTTTGTGCTAATTTTGGTCAATTTTTGCCATTTTTTCGGCCATTTTGGGCCCATTTTAGGCAAAAACAATGATTTTTCCCAAGCGATAACAAAAAAGTGCTTTCTCCCAGCAAATATGTAAATTGGAATTGTTGTGTGAAAAGGATGAAAGTTTTTGTCAAACCATGTTTCCCTTTTGTCAGAAGATGAATTTTGGGTCAAAATATAATTTTTTCCCAAAAATGCCCCTTTCTGACCCCTTTTTTGACCAAAACGGTGATTTTCACCAAGGCATATCTCATAGAAAAAAATATTCAAAAGTGAAGTCAATGTTGCATTCTGCTTCCTAAAGCATTGAATCTGTTGTCAATGCAAACTAGAGCATCTGAAACAGATTAATTTTGGTTTTATTCAGCATTTTCTCCAAAAATGGTGTTTTCAGTGGCACAAAATGGCACAGATTTACATAGGGCTTTATTATCAAGTAAAATAAATAGCGCCCTCACTCAGATGTGCCTGTCCCTATCATGACCACTGAAGCATAGTCAAGTCTGCCAAGGACACTCGGCACAAAATGAAAGACCATGTCAACTCTCGACAAAAGAATGCATGCATGTCAAGTCATCGACACCAATTTGGTGTTTGTTATGACACCAATTTGGTGTTTGTTATGCTCCTCGAAATTAGTACCTTACAGTCTATGTCTGATGCTCGTTATAGGTCTAGGCATGTTCACAAAATTTTCAAGTAGGATATTTCACATGGAAATTATTTTGTTTAAAAAGGTGATTATTTAACTTAAAAAATGAGGGGTCAACCATATCTGTAGGTAAAAAATTAGCGAAGTTATGGGCAAATGTCTGTTTTTAAAAAACTGCACTTTTCTGCGGCCATCATTGACAATACCTAGTTCGCAAGGCAAACTTAAAAAACCCGGGCAAAACAGACGTGTCATTTATCGGTATGACATTTTCGTTATTGATGCTGCCCTATTTTAAGTTTGCACAGAAGCGGCATCTCGGTTTGAGTGCGTCGATTGTCAGTAAATTGCACATATACTCACTCTAAATTGTTCATCAAACTAATCCTGCGCGTTCCTTATGAAAAGAACCATATGCTGCATTGTAGGGCTCTCAACTAACGGGCAGTTTTTTTTCAAAGTTTTCGGCGACTTTGGAGAACCACTGGACCTATTCTGAAATGCTAAGATCATTAGGATCATTCACAGTTAATTTGAAAAAAAAATTGAAAAAATTACGAAAAAAATTATTAAAAAAATACAGTTTGTTATTCTTAATATGTAAACCACAAACTTATGTTTACCTCTTCATCTATCACATATTATAAATGCATTGGTTTTCCATGCATTTATAATATGTAATATATGAAGAGGTAAATGGTCGCATGTTATAAGTTGGGTATGCAAAAAGGGTGGAGGGATTACACTTTTCTGAAAATTGCGTTACAAATTTGATTGGCTTTCCGTAACCCCATATCCTACAGCAGTGGTTGATACCTCATATTAAGCCTAATTTTATACTCTTTCAGTCTACTGAAGCGTATAATTATACATTGTTCAGTAAAAAAATCACATCAGTTGAAATGAAAAATGCCAGGGGTGGAGGAGCAGGCGGATGTGGAGCAGGCGGATGCGGGAGTGTGTAATAGGGCCTATGTGAAAATTCACATGTGAGCATGTCAAAACTACTGGTTACTTTTTCAAATCTAGTGAGGGTATGATGTATTGACAGCTTTGAATGTTGAATTTGTACAACTAAAACAATTACTGACTACTTATAGTGGTACTACACCCCTGATCAATTTTTGATAATTTTGCATTTTCTCAAAAATAACTACACACTGATAACAAAAGTTATGTATATTATAGGGGTACGGAATCCAATTACTTCACTGAAATTTCAGTGATTCAAGACAAGGGGTTCATTATATATGTTAAGAAATGAGGTACATTCTAGCGGTACCTCTTTTTTTATCATAAATAACATACCGCTTGTCTTGAGTCACTGAAATTCAAGAGTAGTAACTGGATTCCTTACCCCTATAATATACATACCGGTATTAACTTTTGTTACCAGTGTGTTATTATTTTTTGAGAAAAATGCAAAAATAGTCACAAATTTATCAAGAGGTGTAGTACCACCTTAAATGGTTATATGTTTCTTTTTTTTTTCATTTTTGATGAAATCCTAGTTGAATTTCAGTATTTTTAGCTACATGCTATAATGTACGTTTCTCTTCTTGATATTCATTTCCTCAATAATAGAATAACCGCCTTGTTAATTACTCGTAAAAGGTCATTGACCTTCACAATGTAATTAACATACGCATAATTATTTTAAATAGTTCACTTGAAGCATTAATGTATTGAGAACATATCCTCCAAATCTGATGACATTCTTGCATAAAATAAAAATTTTACAGTCATTTTTGTAATTGAGGTCCGATTTGAGAAAAACGCATTTGAAAATTGAGATTTACATAGAAGCCTGTGTATTAATTGATTAGTAATTAAGCATTATCTCAAAAATAAAGCATGTGTTAAGGTTAGAAGTGGTGTTAATTATTAGAGGTTGCCAATATATATAACATATCAAAAAATACATTTTTTGACATTTTTGACCATGTAATGGAAATTGTACCCAACTTATGACATGCGACCAAATATTAGTTTGTGGTTTGTATAGCAAGGTTAACAAACTGTAATTTTTTCGTAATTTTCTTTTCAAATTTTTTTCAAATTACCTGTAAGTGATCCTAGCACTTCAGAATAGGTCAAGTGGTTCTCTAAAGTCACGAAAACTTTGAAAAAACTTATTAAAAAAAAAAAAAAAACTCGGGTACCCAGGAATTGGTGAGAGCCTTACTGCATTGTATGTACAATCACCAAAAAAGATGAAAAACGATCTAAAAAATTCGCACGTGCAAGCTACGGCACTAGAAATCAGAGTCATAAAACAGCGCTACAGAGTGACGTCATCGCCTTGCAACAGAGCTGAATGTATCACGTCATTCACGTGACACCTGATCATGTGATATTTCATATTTACGGCACTAAAACTTAAAGTTGAAGTTGCATAGGAATTGTGTGCTCTGGAAAATTTATTTTTTTCTGGATTCATAATGTAGGTATGCTAGGTGAATTCAAATTTGCCATCAAACTGCATCATTTTATATATCAAATTAAAGCCCTTGAGGTCATGTGTCATATGGTGGGGCACATTTGCGTTACAAGCACTGATTTTGATAATTTGTCCTCCTTTTCACTTAAATTGTTACATGTCTAAAACTATACATCTCACACCAACAAAACTATACATTTTTGGAAAGCTTATGTTCCAAGGAATCCAACTATGCAAAAATGAAGTTGGTATACAGGGTGCGTAAGAAAATATATAGGGTGATATCATGAAAAAAAAAAAATTTTACTAGTAAGTTCATAATTTATTGCATTTGCTACTGATATGGAATACGGTACCTCAAATGTAATCTAATTTTGTGGCAGGCAACACTATGAGCTTGAATAAAATTTATACTTTTGCTATGTTATGAATGACCAAAGTGGTGATACAGGGTGTGAAAATATACGTAACTTCAAGCACAAAATGTTGATTACATTTTTGAAAATATTTTCTTTAGAGTGTATCCTACATTTATTTTAACTGCATATTTGGATTCCTGGGGTAAATAGCTTTCCAAAAATGTATACATTTCCTATCTTAGGGTGTATAATTCTCAAGATACAACAATTGAAAGCCAAAACGCATGTTGTGACTGAAAATCTTGACATTTGTGTGTAAGTGAATAGGAAAAATTGAGGTTCTTGTGACTTGCAATTCTCAGTGAATACTTGAAAACACAAATAGATCAAATTAATAGCTGAATAAGAATAATGAATGATCAAGCTTTCATTTGAGGTATGATTTACAAGTATAGCACACAATTTGGCAATGATATTTATAATTTAAAATTAAAAAAGATGCCATGTCTCCCATAGAGAATGCACATAGGGCCAGAGCCAAAAATGGTCATCACTCAACCAAAAATTTAGAAATTGTCACAGGAGTGAATTTCTCTTCTGGTTTAATAGACTACTAACCAAAGATTATGAATCGGCAAAAAAAGAGTAAAATTTGCCCGTCAATTTCGAAATAAAAGCAATGAAATACACACGTAGCGCCCTCTCGGTGTGGCGGGACGGAATTGTTAAATTTGATGTTACTACATATTTAAAAAAGATAGGATTTTTTTGTTTATGGTATTATAAAGGTCTTCTGTATACACAATTTCAGCACTAAAAAAAATGTCAATGGACTTTGCAAAAATAAATATATAAATAAAAATATGTGTAAAATTCCGTCCCGCCACATTTTGAGGTGATTTTTTTACGTTCCGGAAGGGACGAAAAAAATAATTTTAGTCAAAACTTTCCAAAATATCAACTATTATGGTAATAAACATTCCTGAGTACACAAAATTGAATTCATCAACTTTGCTAGACTCAGAGCCATTTTAACTTCTTCTTTTTCAGGCCTTTTGTGGTAGAATGCCAGCAATAAGGCTATTTTCAGGGTCTGTGGTGTAAAACATGGCCCTGCCACATTTTGAGATGATTTTTTTAAGTTCAGGAAGGGATGAAAATTTTCTTTCTAAGTTTATATTTTGCAATAATTTTTCATTGGAAGTGAAAGAAAAGACAATTTTGTCAGTTTTAAAGTGAATCAATTGCTTTTTTTCTTCATTTTGACATGGTGGACAAAATTCCGTCCCGCCACATTCCGTCCCGCCACAATGACATGATTTTTAAAATTAATGAGCGTACTCTAAAGAAGGGGGTGAATTTTATAATTCCTTCCATAACAAAAGAAGGATAGTTGAAGTTAATACCAATGTTAGAAACAAATGTTTTATCCCAGTACTTTTGATAAAAATTCAACAAATGTACTGTGTTCACAAATACATGAAGTTTATCATTCCGTCCCGCCACATCGATGAATTTGTGTTACCGTGGCAACATGTTGATTCTTTGGACTATTTTTCTTGCGTGTGAATGTAGTCTGTAACTTACATGTTTATATTAAGAACATGAAGAATCAATAAAATAAACAGTCACAGAGCTACAATTTAAAAGGTCTATCAAAATTCCGTCCCGCCACAAACGGGAATTTTGGCTCTGGCCCCATACTCCTCCACCGCTTATCCTCCACCGCTTATCCACCAGGTTTATCTTCGTTAACATTTTGGTATTTTTCACTAATTAAACAAATTGGCATTCCAAATTGAGAAACATATTTGAAAATTAGAATAATCAGGCTGTATAATGAGCCCAAACTTGATGCAATTAGACCAAGAATAGCCCTGTGACAACAAGTTAAATCAGAAAGAGGAGAGAAAAATGTAACGTCACCAGGTATTTTGGGGTCCCACCATAAGACACACGACCTTGAGTAAACAAAGCCAAAACTGAAAACCTTTTTTTCATAGCACTTTCCGTAGCAAAGTTACAGTTTGTCAAAGATTGACTTTCATCAAAAAGATTCAGCTAGCAAAATTCCCCAAAACGGCATTTCGGGGGTGTTTCTAGATCTTAGTCTCATTATGATTGCAGCTTTTTTTAATGGAACTGCTATCAAAATCCCTCTAGCATTCCATGTGCGATTGTCTTATTACCATAAAAATCATATATATTTGGGTCAAGTGAAGTATAGAAAACATATTTATGTAGGTTTCCTTCTTCGCCAGTTGTTTTAAATTTCTATGTAAATATGCATTGACATTGTCGGCGAATTTGGCTGACTAGCAAATGTGTTAACTAAGGTTTGCCTGGCATACCTACATAATGGAGTATTATTTACAATTTCAAACATTAACGTTTAGGTAAGAAGTACAACAACCCGTGTAATTAATATTATGACAAACATGCAGATATTTAAGCTTCTGGAGCCTTGTATGTTTTCGTACAAGCTCTAATTGAAATTACGTTGCACTAGCTTTCTGCATACAGATCCTCCCATACCGTACTAGCAGAGCTAAGTACCAGGGCCGTAGCAAGGTTGAAAAATGTGGGGCGGCCATCACAAATGTGGGGCGGCCAAAATACAAATATACGCCAATATTGAAATAAAGATATAAAGAAAAACATAACAAATTTCTCAAAAAGTGGGGCGACCATGGCATCCCCGGCCGCCCCGCTTGCTACGGCCCTGCTAAGTACAGTATGGGTTCCTCGTACTAGACAATACCTTACATTACAATGACTTACTGTACTAAAAAAGCATGTAATGCATAATTTTTTACCATGATCCATTTTACACAAAGGCGATTTTATTTTATGAAATCTAACTTTCAATGCATGCTGACTTCTGTATCAAAGATAAAGTACCAGCTACGTTAGACTGCGGAACTCAGTCCTCAATGATAGTCAGTCATTTATCTTTTGGTCGTTATATGACTATCATTTGAGGGACTGAGTTGTTATAATATATCTTCCGAGGTGCAATTTCAGACAATAGCTGGGGATTAGTGGGGCAGAGGTTATCTATTGAATCCTTTCATGACCACTGAAGCATAGTCAAGTCTGCCAAGGACACTCGGTACAAATTGAAAGACCATCACAAAAGAATGCATGCATGTCAGGTCATCGACACCAATTTGGTGTTTGTTATGACACAAATTTGGTGTCTGTTATGCACCTCGAAATATGTACCTTAAAGTCTGTATCTACAGCTACGTCTCCAAGTTTCTGGTGTCCAAATTTCAAATTTTTGTATTTCCCTATGGGGATTACACAGTTGACTGTGAGCTACTGTGGTCGCAACTAGGCTTGTTATCGACAGAGCTACTGTCGCCAATATTGTCGACAATGAATTTTTTTGAGATTTTTCCGACAGTCGATAAGAGGCTATCACTGTCAACAAAATAGTAATCAATAATAAATCATGCACGGCTAGTAATTAGTAGTAAAAATATAAAACCAAGAGCGTCACAATCCAGACAAAATGACCCTACAAAAAACAAAGGGAAGCCAATTAATATATGTAGCTAGTTTACACTTAGATGGGTATAGGCCTCACCATGATAACGCCAATAGAATTGCCATGATCCGAGTTAAAATGCCGTCCAAACCTCCAAGCTAAAAACTTTTTACCAATAGCTAGCGTTGGCTCTCATTCGGCCCTCAGCCAACTAGCAAATAACTTTCCATATTACTGGTAAAATGCTCCGTATTTTGTAGTAAATCACTGTACAACAAGAACAATTCACATTTTGTTTTCAAATAACTCCAAGAATGAATTGGCCATTAAATATCCACGAAAAGTTGAATTTCTGGTACCACACATCGGGTACTTTCCCCGGGTGCTTTCCCTCATTACGGTAATTATTCATACACAACCGCGGGAACCTGGTTCTGCCCATGCGCACGTTGAAAGTAGACATTTTTGGTAAACAACTTTACGAGCGACCTTGTACTTCCCGGGGTAGTCCCTCATTAAATATTCATAACTTCATTCATACCGACCGTGGGAAAGTATCAATTACACCATATTTAGAAACATGTTTACCTGGGCATTTGCCTCCTGGGTCCTGGGGCCGGGGTGATGATCTCACCAGGCCACGTGTATTATTCATGTTGGTTCTGATTTTATTCTCTGAATATGGGTTTTATTTCATATACAATTATTTTTAAAGCAAGTTTATGGTCAAGAAGTTTATTTTTATAAAATTTGAACGAATTAAGGTTTTGTAAGTTAAGTTTTTTTAACTTCAGCGTAAAAGGTTAACCATGCAATTGGCGATTCCCGATCAAATTGATAAACAATGTGACGTGAAGGGGAATCCCTGTGATGACGATCAACGTTTGAGATACGTTTTGATGGGGTTTCCCGACATGCTCATCAGGGCTAGCACATGGCGAACGACCCCAAGACCCGGAAGATGGAGGATGCAACCTCGCGGCGCGGCGTGTGTGATGGAGTATTTCAGCTCAGAGCGAAACCCATGTGTATGTGGTGCAACGTTGTGTGTGAGCTATTAATAGCGAACTCGTCATGTCGTAACTCATGGGTCAGTCCATTATTACCGTGTAGGCACTGGGAGGGCAAGCTGATGTTTTAATACTGCTTGTAAAGATGTAATTATATTTCTTGGCCGGCCTATGGATTATTATTTAGCTGTTTTATTTAAATATAAATTAAAAAGTGAGATGATACAGCAATGAGTTGATTGGGTTCATGATAACATACAATGTAGTCATATTGAAGCGAAGTCCTTCCCCCGAACCACTTTTGAACTACTTTTTGGGGAGTCCCCTGCACACTTCATTACATCATCGCTGCATGCTTTCACTGTTGAATTAATTTGACCTTGTAAATCATCGTAATAAATCCTCAAAATAAAGGAGAAAAAGCAAATAAATGAAGCCATCCAACAAGAATAATGTTTGGAAGAAGTCAAATCATTCAAGGGAAATATGGTAGGATAAAGTTCGGCACCGCTCGTACAGGTAACAAGTGCTATTTTAGGGTCATAGAATTCGCCATCGTCGGCCGTCATGGATGCACAAATAACGCATTGAGTGCTAAATTCGGAAGCTTTATAAAGACTATATTTTTCACTTGTTTGTCGACAAAGATTCGACGTCGGATTCAGAGTTTTGGCGACATGTCGCCAAAGAAAAATGAAACGATAACAAGCCTAGTCGCAACTTTTTGGATTGAATGTCGCCCTCTACATGTATAATAAGCAATGTGGACATGTCTATCCAGGCCCGTACGCAGGATTTTTTTTGGGGGGGGCTGATTTTAAAAAAGTGGACTTTTTTGTGAAAAGTGGACTTTTCCTAAAAAATTTGGACCTTTTTTGGCCAAAAAAGCGTAAAAACCCTGATTTTGTTGCTCGCTACGCTCGCAAATTGCCATATTTTGGGACTTTTTGTATACTTTTGCACATTTGGCACCCCCCCCCCCTGCGTACGGGCCTGTGTCTATCATAGGCTCATATTCATTTCATTGAGTCCATGATATGAGCATGATGAGTCGGCAGCTTCACATGTTCAACTGTCAACCAGTCTGACGACAAGGATTCTCGAGTACTATAGTCAAATGCAGCAAACCTTTGACGAGCGCGACTACCGTGATGTTGCAAATTCGGCGCTAACAGTAACAACGCGTACGGCACACAGTTCATTCATAAATTTCCACTCGGCAACAGCAGATCGCCTCAGCAGCCAATCAGAGACAAGTGCGTCCAACGCAGTAAATACGCGATGCAAACAAACAATACGCGCTCGTCAAAGGTTTACTGCATTTGATTATAATATGTGACGTGGTATGGCAAAACCAGGCGTGTTTGGGCATAGAATTTTCAGAGGTCAAATGACAAAGGTCAATATTATCAAAAGGGAAAATCAGATTGGTTTTCAATTTGTGCCAGGCATTATGAAGTACAGGTGAAAAACTATTAGTAGCGATGTTCATCACCTGTGGAAGAGGCTCAAGTTGAGCATGAATGATTATGAAGAGATGATGCAATAAGATGTTTACGTCATCGTTTAAAAAAAATTAAGTTGGGAAAAACGACGAACATTTGGTTGTTTTTTTTCCATTACTATCATATTGTGAAAAACCAAGTACGGTAGCTGAGAAGTTAGCTCAATATGCTAGGAAAATATTCTCTGCGATGACCCCATGACGAGGCTGGCTAAATAAGCTGTATTTTTGCTGGAAAGGGTCCGAATAATTGGCAGTCGATGTGCGCCATCTTGAAAATTTAGGGTACCAAACTACCAAAACTGTCAATCAATTACTTCGGTACCAAACTCCCTACCAACCGTCACACACACAAACTGCCGATGTGTCAATCAAACTGCCGTAAAATGACTTCACTTTTTATACAGGGATTGAATACGAGTGTCACGGCCCTGGTCGTACTCTCGCCAACTTACCCTGAAACCTAGGATTGAGTGCAGATATCAGAACCGGGGGCGAGAAGAAGAAGGTATGCCAGGTGAATTTAAATTTGCCATCAAACTGCATCATTTTATATCAAATCAAAGCCCTTGAGTAAAGAAAGCCAAAACTGAAAACCTTTTTGTCATAGCACTTTCCGTAGCAAAGTTACATCTTTTCAAAGATCGACTTTCATCAAAAAGATTCTGCTAGCAAAATCCCCCAAAACAGCATTACGGGGGTGTTTCTAGACTATGCCATAGTCGAATTTTAAATTAAAAATATGTTATTATTTATAGTCATGATGAACCCATTTCGTTGAACTCAAAATTATACTGATGTTTATTAAAATTAAAGTATTCAATAGTAAAATGGTCATAAAGAGTTAAAAATATCAGACGATTAGTGACAATCAAAGTAATTGAATGCAACACTACCTTGCATAATTATAATGGCTCACTTTAATACTGGAAAATTCTGATTTTGGAATCTACCAGTTTATTGATAGCGAACCACGAAAATCCGACTATGGACTTTGAATTTTAAGCAGAACTTTACCCCGGACTTTGCTCTCTAAAAACACACTGTCAAGCATACTTGTTTATCAGTCCATTAACCACAAGTACTAAGCATGGTATAGTACAAGACGCCGCTAGATGTTTGATGAGAGATTAACTTTCGGCGTCAACACAAAAAGCACCGCAAATACCACAGATAGTTGTGTACGGTGTAGTTAATGGTAATGGCGCTGGGCCCGGAAGATTTAAACCATAGCGAGATATGGGCGACCAATCACAAGGCAGATCCATTTAAAGATGCATTACATCATGGCCAATTTTAGTTAGGCCAGAAATTGGCCTAACTCTCCATAGAGTCCCGTGTTAAAAATCTTAACCGCAAGGCAAAGTCAGTAGTCCACTTGGGAAGCTAACAAACAGAGGGAGTGAGGTGACTGAAAAGATCAGATACAGATGTGAAAATCTATCAGTTGCACACAAATCAATATAAATCAGAGTTTTATGCTTAAATGTAATAGCCAGAGTACATGTATGCAAAATGGGCAAGTGGACTACGGAGAAGTCTAGGGTGTTTCTAGAGCTTAGTCTCATGATGATAGCAGCTTTTTTTAATGGAACTGCTATCAAAATCCCTCTAAAATTCCATGTGTGAGTGTCTCATCACCATAAAAAATCATATATTTGGGTCAAGTGAAGTATAGAAAACATATTTATGTACAGGTTTCCTTGACCGACCTGTTCTTGAAAAAAATTGAAATTTCGATGTAAATATATATTGTGTAATTTGTGTTTGGTCCTATTATTCACCTGTTGTCCATGACCATCATGACCATGTTTTACCAGGGTTTACTTTAAGTTTAACGCACAAAACATGCATATTTAAATGCGTTCAGGCACTTTGCGGACGGTCAGCGGACCCCTTCCAATCCAAAGTCCCAAAGTCCAACGCGTATAAAATCTTGAAAACGTACGTGTTTGAATATTGCCAGATTTGAATAGAGAAACATCCGATATTGTGCATTTATTCTCGGCTTTTGGCATTTAAGAAATTAAAACCTACTCCCGATAATGCAGTGCCCAGCACATTTTGTCAGCATTGAGTCTCAAGACTTGTATAGTACCGTATCAGTTTCAAATTTTGCAAATTGAGTTTGGGTCCTTTTTTCTGTTTAAATGATGCACCACATGTCTTCAATTGGATTTTAATTTTGCAAAATTTTCCCTCTCAGGGCCAGGGGGAACATCCCCCTCAGACACCCCCATGCTTATAGTGGATAAACAAGTGGCCATTTTCGCTTCTGCTTTTGACCTTTTCTCAATTTAGGCCCTATAGTTTATAGGCCTACAATAATAGGGAAAACGAAAACGTGACAACGAAAGGCTCTATGGACCGTCATTTCACAAATTTACGGCTTTTTCAACTGTTCAAACTTAAATTTTACACAGTAATAGTGCCAAAATGATCCACCAAATCGATTCAATGGGTCTTTCTTCATCCCCTGCGTAGTTGGTAAACAAATGGCCACTTTCACTTCTGCTTTCGACATTTGCCAATTTATGTTTAAAACAATTTATAGGCTTACCATAATGATAATAATATTATTTAAGGGGGCTGTGCATTCTCAGACATGTATTTAAAAACTTCTTACACTAGGCTGAGCAAAAGTCCAGGAAAAGCTGGTTTTAGTCCAGGTTGCTCCAGGCTAGTCCATATTAGTCCAGGTTAGTCCAGAGAGGATTGATTTACAACCCAGGTTAGTCCAGACTCTTGAAAATGAGTACAGACTGATCCATGAAAGTCCAGGTTAAGCCAGGAAAGTCCAGGTTAGTCCAGAGAAGACAAGATTTGGCAGACACAAGCTACTCATCATGTCTGGGCCCAGCTACTCCCTTTGTTGTTCAAGTCATAAAATGTTGACCCATGAGATAATACTATTGATTGGTATTGATTGGCTATGTGATCATGCATGGCTAGATGCTTTTCTCCAACTGTTATTTTCATATCATGTGCATGTGTTTGTTTTATGTTTGTCTGTCCTCACTGTAGTAATGTTTTATAAGTTATACCGCCACGATTAATATGGGTGTGCTTAGAACTCTATGGTTTAGATAAGCAATTATGTGTAGAAGTACATCCCTACTTTGGTATTGGTTTTGGGAGATTTCTTGCTCATTATAATTTAAATGTGTGTATAGGCCTATAATTATGGGATGAGTAAAAGTTGGAATAAATCACTGAATCAATTTTTTCTATAAAACATTATTTTATTGGCAATATAGAGAAGTACAGAACTAGGTAACAACAAAACAATAAAATGAAAGCTCATGTAAAACTTGGTATGTAATTGAATTTTACTGGTATAAGAGGATATGAAACTCAGACTTTACCACATATATCAGTGTTAAATTTGTTTTCTGCCTACAGTGTAGGACACACAAAGTTTTTAAAACTAATGTAAAAGTGGCCAATTTTTGTTCATGTAGTTTTCCACTATTTCTCAATTTTTAACTTCTTGCTTCTAAATTTACATTTTAAAAATTACAATTCCTTACATAGACCATTATGCCCATAGACCTATAGAAAAAGAACATAGTATT
Organism: Amphiura filiformis; assembly: GCF_039555335.1. Lineage (NCBI taxonomy): Eukaryota > Metazoa > Echinodermata > Ophiuroidea > Amphilepidida > Amphiuridae > Amphiura > Amphiura filiformis. The sequence continues at coordinate 64,277,501 of NC_092645.1, read as the reverse complement.
ATTTTTCTGGAATCGGGAGTAGATTTCATTTTCTATATCAATCAGCCACTCTGATTCAATCAATGATATTATTACTACTTGAAAGTATGATGGATCCAATCAATACAAATCATCATTCTGAGTACCTCTGCTCTCACCAGTGCATTGTTAGCTATTCTTAAGGTGTTTTAAGAGCAGTTTTGTATTGATTATTTGCTTGAACTGCTTAAACTTCAAAACCATAATTAAGTTAAGCTCTTGAACAGATAAATATTTATGCCTATGACAGAAGTTGTTTAAGATGAGGTAAACAATATTGTTACCTAGTTCTGTACATATCTATATCAATGTTTTATAAAAAAAATATAGATTCTCATGATTTATTCCAACTTTTACTCATCCCATAATTGAAGGCCTATACACACATTTATAATAAGCAAGAAATCTCCCAAACCAATACCAAAGTAGGGACCCAGCAAGCACAAAAACGTTTTTAAAACGTTGTAAACAGGTTATATTTTGGGTTTTGGTTAAGATTAAAACATTTTAATAACATTAAATGTCGGGTTATATAAAGGTCAAGAAAACGTTTTAAGAAATTTTTTATGAAAACACACTACAACAATATTTTAAAAATGTTTTAGAAATGTTATTGTAAAATATTTTTTGCAAACATTTTGCCAACTATTTTGTCAATACTTAATTTTGTACCCTTTATAATTATGCCCTTTATGTAACCTGACATTTAAACGTTTTTTGGTAACATTTTCTAACCTTCTGCGAATGAAGTCTACAACGTTTTATGTTTATTACTTTAGAAAGGACAAACAAACATAAAACAAACACATACATATGATATGAAAGTAAGGGTCGGTTCATAGTGCATATTCGAAGGCGAATATTCGCTTCAATACTTTTTGTGACGCAAAAATATATACGGCAACTAATAAAATATGAGTTGGATCGGATTAAATATTGCTCAACTGATAGCGAGATACTATTGATTTATATGAAAGGCTTGAGGTCACCTGAATATCGTTCGACGAACGATGATTTCAAAAATCCCCAATGATTTTGACATGCTCTCAAGACTGCAAACCCGATTCTGCCATTTTTTAATTCATGGACCTATTTTCTCAATAATTATAAAATGCGACTTTTTTTTGTAAAAATGCGATTTAATTTATGTATAGGCTTTCCACTTTTATTTAAGCCATAATTCGCCACTCTTTCTGATTAATAAGTCTAAAGACCAGCCCAAAATACCTCAAATAGTTTCTGTATTTTACCTGAACTCATTAGGGTTACACAAATGGCGCATTGATTTAGTGGTGTGCCTTATTAGTGCGGTACAAGCGTACCCATTTTTATATGATATGAAAGTAGTATAAGGGACTATTAAGACGTCCAGGAAAAGGAAAATGCCTGGCAGGCAATAGCATTCCAATCTGAGACCATAGCAAAATTATGATATTTAGGCTTACAAACATAACCTAAATGTACAAGTGAATGTTTCCATATTAACGTAGCTCTATTTAAATCGACTGATGCAGGAAAAAAGTCTAACTCCAAATTCAGATTTATGCCTCCACCCCGGTTCAGAGGATGATTTAAGCACTTCCCACCACGCCACTTTGTTGACTTGCGGTTAGCACAGCTGTGTGAGTGAACATGACACCACTGCTCGCACATTGCATTGACGGGCATGGTTAAATTTGAATTTGGACTGATATATTTACAATAAAAACGCATTCAAAATGCTAGCCGATTTCACATGTTATGTTACCTACAGAAGGTGTGAATTATCCTTTATGCATACATCACTTTTGTTCTGAAATCGACCAAGTAATAATGACACACGCACAATATTCTTAAACATGTTAAACAACATCTTTTGCACAGAATTCAATGGGCTTTGAAAAGTAAAGTGGCAGTGGAAACTCTAGTGATATCACGTTTGCAGTACATGATGGGGCTTCCTTAAATCATCCTCTGACCCCGGTTTTACATAAATAATGTTTGGCCCCAGTTCTAGGGCACCATATGCATCTGCCCCTGGCAGAGGATGTGTGAGGGTCTGGGGGTGGTAAATCATTGGTTATTGATATAAAATGCGTTTGCCACGGAGGTTCACCCATTTTTGTCATCTTTTCCGCACTGGCGTAATTCTTGACGTTTTTGGGCACCTATAAACGATGTTATTTTGGGCGGAATAAAGATGTAATGCGTTCAGTCAAATTCATAATTATAATTAATAATTAAGAGGGCAAAATAAGTAGGAATGTAGGAATGGATATATAGCGCTTTGCAATGAATATCTTCATAAACTATGCAGAACAACCAAAACCACGAGCGCTGGTACCCTATCATTGCGTGTTCTTTTAAAAAAAATTCTTGTTTATTTCTGTAATTTGTGAATCAGGCATTAAAACACACTTAGGCCCTAGCAATGTAGGCCTACACAAGTTCGAACGAGACTTTTTATCTTTTGACGCCAGTATTTCGGTCGAATGCCAAAATTGATTGCTCAATGAATCATGAAATGAGAGCAATACTACTTTGATGATACCGATCTCAAGTGGATATCAGCCAATGAAAAAAGTATTTACCGGAAATATATTTGTGGGAGTTGAATTTTGTTGAACTCGACAGATATATATTTGGTGGGTCACCGTTAGTAGTCTCATATATAACACTTGTGAGGGCTGTCATATTTGTCGTCGCTTCAATCATATCTTATGATATTTATTTATTTATTTATTTATTTATTTATTTATTTATTTATTTATTTATTTATTTATTTATTTATTTATTTATTTATTTATTTATTTAATTAAACTGTCAGTACCTAGAATGTAAATTACAAATCTGCCTTTTGGACAATACTATATTTAATTATTTATGTATTTATTGACTTATTTATTGACTTATTTATTTATTTTTTATTTTTTTATTTATCTATTTGCTTTGCAGTTGAAACCTGCAAGAAGGTATGGGTCAACCTCCGCGCCGGTTACAGTCAGGTCGTAAATGCCCGAAAAGCAAATCTTTTGACTCTCAGGGCGTAACCAGACCTGACCTTCCGGGGGGCAAGATTGAAAAATTTCCCAATTTCTGATCAAAAGTTTTAGTCCCGGGGGGCACTTCAATATGAAATGGATATAGGTGTAGGGCTGGCACTTTCGCACTAAGGGGCATTCGGTGAGAGCAAAATGTCAAAAATATGGGGTCATTGGGTGAGAGCATGATTTTTGGCATTCGGGGAGAGCAAAGGGAAAAAATATGGGGTCATTGGGTGAGAACATGACCTTTTTTTTAAATGGAATCTTTGGATGAGAGCCAAAAAAGCGCCACAAAAACCTCGAAAATCAAATTTCTAGTTCAAAATGGCTTCAAATTTCATTGTTTTTTCAAAATAAGTAACAAAATCAGTGATAAATGAAAGTTGCTGTTCAAATTGAACTTGTAAGGGTCTTTGGGTGATAGATCAAATGGAAAAATAGGGGGTCTTTGGGTGACAGAGCATGTGTTCGTAAAAAAATATGGGGTCTTTGGGTGACAGCGATGCTGAAAAAGGGGGTCTTAACAGCCCTACATACGCGCCACCTCCAAAGTTGGAGTGCCCCCCCCCCCCGGGGTTTTTGTTCGAGAGAAAGCTCGCTTGCCGCTGGCGCTAAACGGGTGGAGTCGGTGGGGTCCAGGGCAAAGCCCAGGTGGGGTCAAGGGGCTGAGCGCCATGAAGCTCCTGGTTTTTGGCATATTAGAAAATATCAGTGTTTCAGAGTACAAATTTCACAATGAAAGTAGTAGGCCTATAGATCTTCTTCTCTTTCTTTCTTTCCTTTTCTCTTCTCCCTTGAGCCCCTTCCCTTTCTCTTCTCCTTCCCCTTTCTTCCCTCTTTTTCTTTTCCTTTCTCTTCCCTCTTTCTTTCCCTTTTTCTCTTCTCCTTCCCTTTTTTCTCTTCTTTCCCTTTCTCTTCCCTCTTTTTCTTCCCTCTTTTCTCTCTTCGCCCTTCCCAATTTTTGACTCTTCTTCCAGGTTTTTGTGTCCGGGGCAGCTTGCACCCCGGCCCCACTGGTTACGCCACTGCTCCTATTAAGACCCATTTATACAGACATTAAATCATGACAATAGTTAAATGGAGTTTACCTATTATGATTTTATTAACTTCGTTAAAGAAATTCTCTAAATTTTGCTTACTTTGGTCAACGGGCAATACTTGTTAACAGTCGGGCAACGCTGTGAATTGTAGAAATATATCTTTCTCCGGTTCATAGTTTTATATTCGAAGCCGCATATATTTTGACGCCCAAAACGTATTCGAAGCCGAATATTCGCCTTCGAATATTCACTTTGAACCAGCCTTAACAGTTTGAGAAAATAATCTAGCCATGCATGATCACATAGCCAATCAATACCAATCAATAGTATTATCTCATGGGTCAACATTTTATGACTTGCACAACAAAGGGAGAAGCTGGGCACAGACATGATGAGTAGCTTGTGTCTGCCAAATCGTGTCTTCTCTGGACTAACCTGGACTTTCCTGGGTTAACCTGGACTTTCATGGATCAGTCTGGACTCATTTTCAAGAGTCTGGACTAACCTGGGTTGAAAATCAATCCTCTCTGGACTAACCTGGACTAATATGGACTAGCCTGGAGCTACCTGGACTAAAACCAGCTTTTTCTGGACTTTTGCTCAGCCTAGTGTTAAGTAATGCATTTAGTGTTTTAAAATATTTTAAATTAGGCAAGAATTTAAAGTTTTAAGAAGCAAAATGGAGAATGAGCCTGTCGGTCGGTTCACACCCCAAAACAACTTGGCAAATTTGAATACCCACAAATTTATTAATGTTGCATTTTAAATGCATTTAATACTTAGAATCTCAATTTGTCTCAATTTTTTTGTTTGTTACAGACTAGCACAAGCCCTCGCATCACCACTACCAAAATTGAAGTATCGTGGACCAATAAAGAAATCAGCGTTATCAATTGGCAGTAAAACTGCTCCAAAACCAACCGTTTTGTCTCCCAAAACTTCTACGACTCACAATATCTGGACAGAAAAGTTACACAGATCTTTTAAACAACCATCCTCAAGTAGCGGCGCATTAAAGAGGCAACTATCCTCTTCAGAAACATCTGTGGCTGACAAAGATCTTCATAGTTCTCTGTCCCTTTCGGAAACATCTTTGGTTGACAAAAATTCTACAGATGACTATGTGTCACATAACAACTCAAACAAAAGAGCTCTGCCAATTAAAGCAATTACTAGCAAATTAAAGAAAGTAAGATACCCCAATACTTCTGTGATAAATATTGCACAAAATCAGAGAGTAGTCGGATCTTCTCTGTCTTTAAACCGTTCTTCCACCAGTGGTGTGGATTGTGATTCGACCAGTGGTGTGGGTTGTGAAGTAGCTAAATTAAGAAAAACTGGTGCTTTCCGGTTTGATGAGTTAGCCGATGAGATATCAAGAGATGGAAAGGAAGTGACACCACATCATCCCCAGGTGTCACCATCCAAGCAGCATGGTACAGAGGAAGATAATGACCTCCAGTCCAGTGGACATGTGAGCAGACCACATGAAGACGATGATGAGGAGGATGAGGATGAAGTTTCATCTCTCATCCATGAGGAGGAAGAATTTTTTATGCACAAACCAAGACCGGGCAGGTATGTGAAAATCCTCCTGCAGGAAATCATGCTTTAGGATTTAGCGTTGGTGAGATTGAAGTCAATTTATCATTTCTATGATAAACCAGGGCAAATGGTGATATTTAATGGACAATGGGCATCATTCCACGCCTGTGAGCAGGCCCGTACGCAGATACCTGCCCCTTCCCCCCCAAAAAAAAATTTGGAAAAGTGTACAAAAAGTCCCAAAATTTCAGAATTTGCGAGTGTAGCAAGCAAATAAATCGGGTTATTTATGCTTTTTTGGACAAAAAAAGGTCCAAATTTTGGGAAGGAAGTCCACTTTTCACTAAATCACCCCCCCCCTCCCCTAGAAAAAAAGTCCACTTTTAAGCCATAATGTATGATCTTATAATATGGAATTGGTTAGTTTTTTTCAAACCTGAATTTTTGGCATATTTGTAATGTTTACACATGTCCCAACTTGCACCTAAATGGAATCAGCAAAATTTGTTGTCTTTGTAGGTCCACAGAGCAAAGTTCAACATTATATAGTCATAATTAAAAAAAATTATGACTTTATGTCCTCCTATAGAACTGCATGTTAAATGGCCAAAATAACCAGTGGGGGTTTCTTTCACTTTACCTTGTTATATCAGCTTAAAATGGACAGTAACCCTTCCTGCCAGTTATTACTACCATAATATTATTTCAACATTTTGAATAAAGAATAACAAAATTAAATTTTAATGGAAATCATACATTAAGGCTTTAACTCAAAACTTAGAATAAGAATGTTTGGATGATGGGCTGCGATGTGAGGAGAAAACACAATGTGTTATAATTGGACCACAAAGGGGCTATTTCAGTTGAAATCCATATACCCCCTTTGGAAGACATGATTTAATCACCCACGCAGGGAGTGTGAATTTCAAATGGGGTTACCTGAATGGGTGGCTCCGTTTAAAATCTACACTCCCTGTGTGGAAGATTAAGGTCGTGGATTTCAACAGGAATAGCCCAGTCTGGTCAATCACCTTTGAGTTTATTTTCATGTTATATATTATCATTTTATCAACATTGATTCTTTCTTAATGCAGATGTAGTAACAGTAGCGTGAAGATAAGGAGGCTGAATCTAGATGGGCTTTGGTCTGGAATCATCTTAACAAAGACACCTGTTGGGAAAACCCATTTGATGTGTAATAAACATCCTCAGCGGTTCCTGAATAGGTAAGATGAGATGCCATTTATCAGCCCTCGAATTAAGGATCTGAAGGGGCACAGCAACTTTTTTAGGGCAAGTTGATAATTGCCTTGGATTTTAATTCACTGAAAAGGCAAGGCAGCACGGCAGTTTGTAATATTTCAAGAGGGCATCATGGCAACTGTTGAAAATTTGAGAAGGGCACCAAGGCAATTTCTCAAAAGTGAAGAAAACACACACAAATATAGATAGATGATTTTATAATGATGGGGCAGGGCTGGGGCACCGACGGCAACTTCATTAGAGGGTACGGCAAGTGACTGCCTTGGGTAAAGGACATATTTTGAGGGCATTACAGCAGTGGGGATGGGCACCCGCGGCAAAATGCCATGGGTGCCGTGGGTTAATTCGAGGGCTGCCATTTATATGTTGAATGCAAAAAGGTCATAAATAGCTCAGATTCTGAGCCTAGTCGGCGGGCCATTCAACTTTGATGCACTATTATTAAACTGTACACTATGAATAGGCCTGGCATTTTCGGGTAATTTTGTACCCGGGTACCCGGCGCTTTTTTTTTTTTTTTTTTTCGGTTTTGTAGTGTCGGTGGACCTAGACCTAAATGCTAGGATCATTCATGGTTGACCTAAAAAAAAAAAAAAATTTCAAGATGTTTTGTATTTTAATATGAAAATTGATAATTTGTATTCATGTCATACTCTATTAATGATTTCAAAATGCATTGAATTTGAATGCATTTTTTTTTTTTTTTTTTTTTTTTTAATTTGGTACCGGGCAGGGTATTTCCTGCCCGGTAATGTAATCTCGGCGGTACCTGTTTACCCGCCGAAAATGCCAGCCTTAACTATGAATACGCACAGAACGAAAATTCAAATTTGCTTGGTTTGGGTTGCAGTTTTAAAAGCTTCCAAATTTCTCTCTACAACTCCTAATAGCTAAACTGAGCTCAAAAAGAAACTTGTAATTTTTCACAACTTGTGAATCACAAGGTCATATCTTAAAATAGTGTCAATCAAAATGAATCAAAATTACACACAGGATTACTTTAATAATCTACTCAAAACACATGTCAGTAACCAAGCAGTTGTCCAACTGACACAACAGCAAAATGCACTGTCATGGGACAGCTTCCTGGAAGTTCCTCCACTTTCACAGCCCAACATTTGGCACCCAGCACAAAAAATCTGTGAGAATGCACACAAGATCCTTGCACAGATGATAAAACGGTGCTGCTTTCTGCTTTTCATACACTTTTTTCATGAAACAGGGCTGGGCTGTGAATGTGGTCCAGGAAGCTGTTCCATGTCAGTGCATTTTGCTGTTGTGTCAGTTGGATAACTGCTTGGTAACTGACATGTGTTAAGAGTAGAGTATTGGAAGTAAATCTGTGTGTAATTTTGGTTCAATTTGATGGACAGGATTTCAAGATATGACCTTGTGAAAAATTATAAGTTTCTTTTTGAGCTCAGTTTATATATTTTATAAATAACTACAAGAAACGCTTTCAACATTCCATATATGTTCACAAAAAATCTGTAACTTAAGATTTACGATGTAATGCTATCTTCAGACATGAGATTTTTGTGTGCTGGATTTGGGAGGAAAAAAATACAACAACAAAAAAATTAAATTTACTCAATCGAGCAGGAATAACATGCAAAAAGCGGGTAATTTTACTAATTGGTACAGGGGCTTTGAGACAAACTATTAAATTAACGCGGCTGTGTACTCTAGCCATTGTTTCTTTCTCAAAATTGAGTTTTTATGATATGTTTGTACCTTGTTATGTTTTTTATAAATACAAGGAATGAAAATCCAGATTTGTAAACTCCAACTGCAATATTTTCAGGATTTTATTTCACTATTCCACTCGTGTTTGAAATTGAAAAGGAAAGAAAATCTTTGTTGTACCAGCAAGGTACACGCCACAAGAACAACTCATCGCGTTGTGATCGTGAAATTTGTTAACGCACAAATACGCCGACGATATATACGCTGTGACGCTTATCAGCATGCGCGCGCGATCTTATGGAAACACCACGGAAGCACTGATTTCACAAAAACCTAGTGGTCAAATGGCTCCGCTTTTAGCTGATAAAATGTGGGTTTTTTCAAGTTCTTTCCCCGATTTAAATATCAAGTTATGAATGGATTTCGCTCAAACTTCTCAAGGGGCTGTGGATTTACCCGATGTTCACGTAATATAAGTTACAAAAACGAAAACTGTCGCATTCTCCTGTGAGATTCAATGAAAGTGCAAAATGTGACCACTTTAAACTTCAACGGCCAGTATTTCAATGTTCATTTTCTCGGTAAAATGACGATTTAGGTACACGATAACTCAATAAATACAGCATCTATAGGTAAGCAAATATGATCATCGTAAAAAGCATGATCGACTCAAGAAACGGTTTTCATTTTTTATATTTTGGTCTATTTCCGATTTTGGGCATCATTTTGTGCAAATAGGCGTTTTGAATTTTAAAAAGTTCATTTTGATGCCTTATATGGTCAATATCTCAAAAAATAAGGCCAATATCAAAAAAATAAAAAAACGTTTTTGGAATGGAGCCTCAAGATTGAGCTAAAAACAAAATAAAATATTTTGGAAAGAGTGTTTTTTTGTTATGATGTACCTAACAAATATTGCCAAAAACTCACTTTTTGTGATTTTCTTCAAAATTGTTGTTTTTACCCCAAATCTGTATTTATATTAAGATTTATTGATGTCTTGCCTTCATAAAAATGTATACTTTTATATGTTTTATGCTGAATAATTACAAAGTTATTGCACTTTTACTACATGCATGTCTGAGAGTACACAGCCACCTTAAGATGGCCTACATTTTATTGATTGCAACCACCCAGAGCTGAATCCGAGAACCGCAAAATGAGTTCTAGTTGTGATTGCTTTAAAATTGATTTTGTTTGCATGATTTTTTTTCCTCTTCAGAAATTTGCAAGATGGCAGGTGTTTCTTTGCTAAATACCTCTCTCAAATGAAACTACTTGAAAGCAATCAACCAAAGCTGACATCAGCTCATGACATTCCAGTCTTCCAAGACAAGGACAAACCAGATGGGACAAAAAACAAGAGGGGACAGAAACGGAAGAGTGTGAGCCAAATCACGCCAAAATCCAACAAGAAGACAAGATCGAAGAGTCAGTCCGATCAAAACAAAACAGATGAAAAAAATGCAGGTGTGAAAGTCTCAAGTAGAAGAGGGCAGGGAGTGAAGAAGAATGAGAGTAAAGTTGCAAGCAAAGGTCGGTCACTGAGATCGGACAAAAAGACGACTAACAAAAGTCAAACAAGTGTGACACCGACGAACAGAAAAAGTCAGAATCAGACGAATAAATCGCAAAAATTAAAGGGTAAGAAGAGCGTTAGTAAAAGTGCATCCTCACGAACATCGTCAGCCTCGAGAGCGTCAAAGAAATCATCTTCCAGACGGCCGGGAGGAGCAGATGAAGATAGGGAGGAGGAGGATGAAATTGTCTTCTTTGATGCAGATGATGAAGGACAGAAATCATTTAAAACGGATAAAATCAAAGTAATTGGGAAACGGACAAGAAAAAATGCCACTAGTGGTGTCAGAAAAAATGCCACTGGTGGTGTGACCCCACAGGGTAAAGGAGTACAGGTAAATAAAAGGACACTTGGTAGTGTAACAAACACACCATCAGAGAAGGAAACAAACACACCGCCTGGCAGAAAATCACGAACAAAAGTTAACAGGACTAAATGGAGTGAACCGCACATGAGCAAACCTGTGACATTAAATGTCATGCCGTTATCATGCCTGACAAGCACGTCAAGTGTTACCAATTCTGGAACTGAGACGGGAGCGGCTAGTGATTCGTCACGGGTAGATGTTGATGATCCGCTTGTTGCAGCATCAGTGAGGGAAAACTGGGGTGTTGGTATAAGACCCTTGTTTAGTTCATTTGGAGGTAGAACTCATTGTGGTAGTATATGGAAATCAATCCTAGATGAAGGTAACTCTTAACACCACTGGTCATCTAACAGCATTTCTGATTGGTTGATAACTTGAAATGCTCATTTCAATTGCCAATTATGACTTGGCTTTAAACTATTTATGGTCAAATTTGCATTCAAAGATGATCTTATTAATACCCTCCTTGATTGGTTCAAAAGTGGACACAATATTCATTTTGGCCAATCGGTAGGTATATCTCATGGGGTTAATGCTTTTGTGTGTTAGCCATAGTAGGCTTTAACATAAAATGTCCAATTCTTTGAACAAGTTCATTTGGAATGTTGGATTCAACTGTTAACATGGATTCCGGTGAAAAATGATGTTGACTACTCACATTTGTTAGTGATGTATCACCACTACACTAGTGGTTTCGTCAGACTGGCAACTCATCACATCTGACTACTTCCTTTTATAGGCAGCAGGATTGTCTCCCAGTTGCGTGCATATTGCACGTTACGCTCTGAAGAATGCACTCGTGGCGTACAACTGTTCGTATCTCAATGCGTAGTCATGATGGTTGATATCAGCACGCAAAGATCAAAACAAAATCATTTGACTTCACTACGCACCAGCCTACGCGCTACAAGTGTCCTTTCTAGCCTCCTTCAGAGGTAAAGGAGCATTGCGATTTCAATGGGTCAAAGATGTTGTTGAGTGAATAGGCCCCCTCGTCCTTATTCAAGATACAAAGCCATCTGGATTCTGGATACACTGGAAAGGAAAAGACACTCTAAATAAGGATGAGAGGGCCTATTCACTCAGCGTCTTTGACCAACTCAATGTGAGTAGTCAACATCATTTTCACTGGCATTGTTAAAAAGAACCATGTTTTGAGAGAGCTATCTTAAGAACCACTGATCCAATACTACGCTTGTTTGTACTCAAGCCATTTTCATGCTGATTCCCTACAACATGTATATGGTCATGAAAATTAATGTATTTACAGGGATATAGATTTCAAATCGAGTCAGGTGACCTCATTTGAAAATTACACTCCCTGTGTAGATTTAGGTAATGTCTTCCATAAGGGTGTATGGATTTTAATTAGTCCATTATTATATCCACTGAAGCATTTTCCACCCTGATGTGGCAGTGATGTCAGCGCGAATTTCATTGGGCGCAGCTGCAAATCGCAAGTGTTTGCTCAAAGTGCTGGCATACACACGCACATGCTTGAAGATGTCGCATAGATGCGCACGCAAAACTGCTGCCTCAAGAAAAGTGATTCCTCGATTCACAGATTGTAGAAATTTTCAAATCGACAAAATGTATGTCAAGTTATGCAAATAAATATTTTTGTAATTTTATGGGGGTATTTATGTTTTAACCCTTTACAAATATACCAATAAATTGGGTTTGAAAAAATGGCTTTAATGCTGCAATTTTGAATTGGATGCAGGCAAAATTCTGAAGCATTAAAAAAATACATATAGATGAAACTTGAAAGGGAAAAAGCATGTAACTCATCAAGTGTACTATAGATGTAATTAAAGCCATATTATAACATTTGCTGAGGAGGACGCCCTCACTGATTTTTTTAAATTCATTTTTACACGATTATATTGTGCTTTAGTAAACCAATATACCCTGCAAAAATCGAAGCTCTAGGTGCTGTAGTTTTATCAAAATCCGAGATTTTGAATAAAACGATGGAATCGGCGTTTTATTATTATGATGGAATTATTAGTCGAACGCATACACAATGTTCATATCACACAGTACGTACACGGCGTGCGGGACGATGATCTACACAACAAAGGGTTGTACCATAACATGACCGAAGGAGTGGTACGTATTGGCGACATATGCGCTGGTAGTAAATTCCAATTTTCTTTGCTTTGCCGTAGTTGTTCGGCTCAAAAAATAAAAGGGATATATCTGACAGTAAAAACTAACATTTTATGGCAAAGAAATGCTAATCTATTTTGTATGAAAATGTTATAATATGGCTTCAATTCAGCAATGTTACACTTGGATACGGGCAAGGGTGAAAATAAGCGGACTACTGGCCTTGTTTGAGGCCTACAAGCTGCCAATTGTAGCCCATTGAGATTAAAAATCACACAACACCAGGCTACACTTTTTGTCCTAAACCATATGTGACACGGTCAAGGGAAATGAGTCGGATGTCGCTAATATTGATTTTGAGATATTGGCAAAGAAAGTGTTAAAATTCTTTTGTTTTACATTGTTTTCAGCGATTGATAAATTGACGTAACTTCACAAAGAAAAGTCATATCAACATGGGTTTTCAGTATCTGAAAGCTCTAAAATGTCCTCTTTAAAAACATGTGTAAAACTCATTTTCGACCAGGGCCGACATGCGACTCATTCCCCTTGATCATGTCACATATATACCGTAATACCCAGTCACCATACAGTCTATAAATAAACATCTACCAATAAGTTATTACCCCCCTTTATTACAAGATAAAACTTTAAATATATTCATCAAAATTTAAAACTGAAATAGCAAAAGGAAACCCAGTTTTCTTTTGCAAATTTTGATGCCATGCTGACCCTTTGAATGAAAAAGACCCCCATTCAAAAGTCGCACCTAAACCCATTGAAAATGTTACTTTTGTTGCTAGAGTGCCATGTAGAGAATACAATGTTACACTGACTTGAGTAGCTTTATAGTGCAGCTTTCAAAAATGCATCTTTTTCATTCAAGGAGTCAACATGGCTACAAACTTTGAGCTGTCCAGACAAATGAGGTTATCAAAATTTGCAGAATTAACCTGGGTTTGTTTTTGCTATAATTATCAGTTTTTAAATTTGATGCATAGATCTTGATCTTTATCTTATAATAAAGGGGTGTAATTACTTTTTGGTAGGCATTTATTAAGATATCCAAGGAAATGGTGAACCAAAATGGAGTTTCCCTGCAATGTGCGGTCAGACATTGAGCTATTATTGTAGAAGTAGGACTATTGAACTGTGCCATTGGACAATAGACCATTTTGGCTTAAATTCTGACTGTTACTAAAAAAAGTGAGTCCTGTTTAGACTAAAGTTAGTCCTGGTCCAGATTAAATTCAGCTGAACCAGGACTTATTTTTTTCCCAAACTGATAGTCCAATTTATACCTGTAATAATCAATCATGCAAATCATGTTAAATTTGCTGTATTTGGCAGGGATTATAGCAATGATCATTATAGGCTATGGAGGCATTTCAACTGCACTCTTATTTAGTGGGAAAAGGTCTTTGAACTCTTACGCAGAGGTCAAGTTCAAAATTACTTGACCTTGGTTAAAAGCAGAAAGCAATGTATTTCTCTACCCATAAGGATTCAGAAAAAGTATACGATGATAGTACGGTTATGGAATTATGAGCAAAAAGGTAACATTGTGACGTCATATAGGTCTAATTTTGGCACCACAGGGAGCAAAATTTAAAAATGCTCCGATTTTGTTGAAAATTGTCCCAAATTATTGGTCTTTCCATGATAAATCAGAAAAATAATAGTTTTAATGTTCCTTGTGGGACGTTTTGTTACCTCAGAAACACATAAATCGACAATACTCATTGCATTGAGTTCTATTGAATCAATTTGACTTTGACAAATAGTTATCTGGCTAAGAAAGCACCCAAGATAGTTCAAACTATTCTTTTTCTGATTTCTTGCAACAAGACAAATAATTTAAGATAAGTTTCAGAGCAAATTTCATTTTCTACCCCAGCAGGAGCAAAATTGGACCAATGATATGACATCACAATGTTACTCTTTTGCCCATAACTCCATAACTGTACATGATAGATCTATAGGTTAAAGTATACTTTTTCTGAATCATTATTACCAGAGAGTCGCGATGGTGTGAGTTTTGAACAGGTCTGAGTAATTTTGAACTTGACCCTCTGTGCAAAGTTGGATGACCTTTTTCTACTAAAATGAGGGTACTGTTAAGTTAAAATGTCTACATAGCCCTATAAGTACTATTCTGCCAAATATGACAACTTTAACATGATTTGTATCTATCATGTCTGTATCTATTGTACAATGAGTCCTAGTAGAAAGGCTCTTATTTTCACCCATGGAAACTGGGCAAGGTATAATGATGATGATAACCAATTTTCAAAATTTCCTTCTTTGGCCGGGTTTAAGATCAAATTGTGTCACCTCTATAATGGGCTATCCTATTTAAAATCCACACTACTGCTGTGGAAGATTTTTGAAATATCTTCCACAAGGGCAGTAGCAATTTCAAATGGAATGAGCACATAAGGCAGCTCCATTTGAAACTCACCCTCCCTTAGTGGAAGATTCAGGTTGACGCTTTCTCAGAGGGTGTATGAAATTCAAATGGAGCTGCCTAATGTGTTCATTCTATTAACAAATTATACGCCCCAGTGGAAGATATTTCCAAAATCATGCACAGGGCAGGGGCGTAGCCAGCTTTTTTGGTCAGGGGGGGCAAAATAAAATTTTTGGGGCACAAGCGAAAAAAATTACAGTTGCATCATACAATACATAGAGACAAAAGGCTTTATTGGGACGATGTGCGCATGTAGCGCACAAAAAAATTGGTATTTTACACTATTTTCTCCCATTATCAGGATGGAAATGGCTTAGGCCTAATCATTGCAATATGTGCGCGTAGCGCGGAAAACTTGTGTATTTTCGGGATGAATTTCGGTAGAAAAGGGCTCCTTGCCCCTTTTTCTTTTTCTTTGCCCTCCTGATTTTCCTTTTTATTTTTTTGTCAGAGGGCACTTTTCTTTCATTTTTGTCAGGGGGCACTCTGCCCCCCCCCGCTGGCTACGCTACTGGCACAGGGGTGTGGATTTTAAATGGAATAGCCCAACTTAGGCGATTAGGCGTGGATATGAACATTTATATTTTACTCACAAATGTGACGAGAAAATAAATTAAAATGCTTTGAAATATGAAATAAGATTGAAGCAACAACAGGTATTTTCTTTTATGATAAAAAGTTTTTAATTTAAAGTAATTAAGGGATCTAAAATGAGCGTTTATTGCGTTTCGACAGTATTTTTTGTAGGACATGAGAGCACCTCAGACCTATCGAATTGCATTCTGAATACTGAAGCATGTCTTTCTGATATCAAATAATTTTCATTTTTGAAAATCACAATATAATATTAAATTTTATGACAAATTATTAAAAATTTGATATTTTTCAAATTTTGATATATAACAGTCCTCGAAGTAAATTATATAAATCTAATGATATATTCTTAAAGTGTATGTAGCAGGAGGAAGTCAATTGAAAATTTTGACCTTTAATAATGAAGATATGGATTTTTTCCCCAAAAGACCTTTTTTTTGGTGTTTTGGGGAAAAAATCCATATCTTCAATAATGAAAGGTCAAAATTTTCAATTGATCGTCAACTTTTCATCCCACCTACATACACTTTAAGTATAAATCATCAGATTTATATAGTTTACTTCAAGTACTGTTAAATATCAAAAATATCAATTTTTAATGATTTGCCATAAAATGTGTATTACATTGCGAATTTCAAAAATCAAAATTATTTGATATCAGAAGGACATTCTTCAGATTCAGAATGTAATTTGATATGTCTGATGTGCTCTAATGTCCCACAATAAATACTGTCCAAACGTTCATACCCCATCCCTTAAGTTGCATCATTGAGATTCTCCCAAATGTGCTTATTTCACTCACAGTGGGCTATTCCATTTGATATCCACACTCCATGTGGAAGATTCAGCTTTTAAGTCTTCCACAGAGGGAGTATGGGTTTCAAATAGAATACTAGTAGACAACTGTTAAAACTTTGGTTTGAAATCCTCCAGTTGTGGAAGATATAGGTATAGACAGTGGCGGCAGAAAGATTTTGGCGGTTGTACAAAATGTAAACAGCCATCACTTCGTGCTTGCGTAACGCAGGGGGTGTCTGAGAGGGGATGTGCCCCTGAGAAGTGAGAAACTTTTGCAAATTCTTTGCTATTCTAAATATGTATTAGTTTAGCAGTTTTCAAGGCTCAAGTTCTCATAATTCCAGGGTTAAGGGGGTACTACACCCCTGCCCAAATTTGTGCCTATTTTTGCATTTTTCTAACAAAATTATAGCGCATTGGGGACATGTAAGATATGTATATTATAGGGGCAAGGACTACAACTACTGTACTGTAAATTTTATATCAGCACAGACAACAGTTGTGGGTTACAGTCAAAAATGAGGGAAAACCAATATTTCATCAATAAATCAATAACTACTTGCTTTGAGTTGCTGAATTTTCAGTACAGTAGTTGCAGTCCTTGCCCCTATGATATACATATCTTACTTGTCACCAATGTGCTATAATTTGTGAGAAAAAGGCAAAAATAGGCATAATATTGACCAGGGGTGTAGTACCCCCTTAAGACCACCCTTACCATATTTTCCTTTGTTAGGTAATCGGTAATCAATAATTTTACAGATAATTTAGTTTCGTGTATTTTAACATCATTTAAAAATGATGAGACATTCCTCAAGTTGCATCGAATTGAATGAAAAATGTCAAAAGCAGCTAATTTAGGCCATTTCTGCCTTTATGGCGATGCCTATGGCTTTTCTAGCTTATTCCACCAGGCTCATAGCGTGACAGACCACCACTCATACAAGTTTAAATTCTGAGGTTTTTTTTTGTGGATCCAGAATACTTTTTTTTTTACATTTCTGGAATTGGATGATGATATTTCACCATAAAAAGAGCAATCAACAACTTTTAGGGGGGGGGGGGGGGGGGATACCCCCATAACCACCCAATCCCAATGGGTCGCTAAAAATATAAAGTATTTGGCTTGCTTGCAGGGGCCACCCTTAGGGGCACCCCTTCAAGCGATTCTGCGCCCCTTCAAGCGATGAAAGTCATTATTATGTTTTCAGGGTTATTAAGAAAACCTAATAATGATAATATTGGATGGCTTATTTTGCATGATACCATAACATATCGGATTCGTCATACAAATATCGAACTCTCCGTTGGCTCCTCCAATATTTTTATGACTCATCCGATATGTTATGGTATCATGCTCAGCCATCCAATATTATATCAAAATCAATTGAAAGAACATTTTAAGACCGATATTCAACGTCTAGTAACCAAAATTAATTAGTGTATAGGCCTTATTTGTCATGAATGGGGGCATTATGTATCCTTAGCCCCTAGCTACGCCACTGCCTGTGTCCAAGATATTCTTGGGTGGGGGTGGGGCGCTTGTCCCGGACGCTACCAACCATAGTTACGCCACTGGAAAAGTCAATGTAAATTTTGTCCTTTTTAAATTAGTATAACTTGGGAAAATAAAGTTGCATTGGGCCCAATGAGGTATCAAAATATGGGGAACAAATTTCTCTGCATTTATTACAAATTCATTTGGTAAATTACGCTTTAAAGTGTCGATATTGCTTTTGTTTTAAGAGTTTGGATACTTGTGTCTTAATTTTGCCTGCAAGAACAGTGCCAAATAAGGTTTATCGGTTAAATAGGGGGGTGTGAATTTGAACTGGAATAGCCCATTACATACACTGCTTGATTACAAAGATACCGTTGTATTCAATAAATTGGCTATTCCATTTGAATTCCATTTTCACTAACATGATGGACATAATGTGTACATCCATATCAAAAGGATGCACTTGTCGGCTGCTAAATGTGTCTCATTTCACATAACTGGGAATAAATACTAGACTTTTCAAGTGGCATGGGGTCACTTTAAATCATCCAAGTCACATGGCTTATTAAGACAGAACATTCCATGAAGTGACCTCCACTTGAGATGAGTCTGGTATTTATTCCAGTTATTATGTGAAATGAGGCACATGTAGCAGCCGACAAGTGCATCCTTTTGATATGGATGTACACATACACCATCTATGGAAGACATGACCTTAAAATCTCCCACACAGTGGGTGTAGATTTCAGAGGAGTTGCCCATTCAGGTAACCCCCATTTGAAATTCACATTGTGGAAGAGAAGAGCAAGGTCATTTATCGTCTTCCATTATAGAGGCCTTGCATGTGACGTATCATCCCGTAAATATGGCGGACTACTCAAATGCATTCAACAAAAGCATGATTGCAATCTACCGTGACAGTTCACTCACACACATAACCCTGCACTACCATGACTACGATCAAATAGGTTGATGACAACATTTGATTGAATGGACTGCACTCCGCCATAACTACGGTGAAGGACACCGGCTCAAATCCTTTGTTTGGAGCCAATCGATAATTTCATGCAGGGCCTCTATAGGTGGTATAAGGATTTCAATCAACTGTAATAGCACATGCAGGATCGGTAGGGGAGGTGCGGATTTTTTCCAGGGGGGGTCAATTTTGATATAAAATTGGATCGATTGAGCCCATTTCCAATGGTCAAGCTACAAGTTATGATATAATATTGGATGGCTGAGCATGATACTATAACATATCGGATGAGTCATAAAAATATTGGACGAGCCAACGGCGAGTTCGATATTTGTATGACGAATCCGATATGTTATCATGCGAAATAAGCCATCCAATATTATCATTATTAGGTTTTCTTAACTCCTAATAACCCTGAAAACATAATAATGAAAAATATTGGACGAGACCAATATTTAAAAACTCGTAGCGAGAACAATAAATATTGGGCGAAAAGCATCCAATTTTATCATTATATTTTGGATCCAATATTTTCACACACTTGGACTCGGCAAAACCCAATGTGAATAGTGGACCTTTGACCAAAAAAAGCATACATTTTTTTTGCTTGTTTCACTCATAAATTGGCATTGTTTTGGACTTTTATACTTTTGCAAATTTGGAGGGTAACTGCACCCCCTCAGTATGTGCCCGTCTGATATGATGTGGTCAAGTATCAAAAATGACTTGTGAATTATGCAAAGCTTTGACAACATGAATTGGTTTCTGAAGGTTTATTTTGATGACATGTTATATATGCACATAGCAAAATATGTTACTGATATAGGATCTGGATGTACTATAATGCATTTAAATGTATCTGTAATTTATGGTAAAATAAATGTTTTATGTTTTACATTAATATTTGATATAATAACAGTATTTATTTATTTTAAACCAACATAGTGTACAGAGCATGATTCCTATCAAAGTGTGGCCCTGATTTGGTAAAATGATCCAACTTGAAATGTTTACATTTTGAGATAAATCCATATCATAGTTTATAGGTTAATGAACGTGTATTACTTGTTGAGAGATAAATTAGACAAAAATAATGCACGCGCGCTTATGTGTCTAAAATTAATGCACAAGCCCCGAAGGTAGGCTAGCTCACATTATAGGTGGCGCTATTCGTCCATAGGGAAGTGGAATGTGCATGTACGGTCCAAAAATGGCTTAACTGTGGGGCTCA
Organism: Amphiura filiformis; assembly: GCF_039555335.1. Lineage (NCBI taxonomy): Eukaryota > Metazoa > Echinodermata > Ophiuroidea > Amphilepidida > Amphiuridae > Amphiura > Amphiura filiformis. Next base: position 64,257,298 of record NC_092645.1, on the reverse strand, counting down.
ATGGAGAAATTGGACCAATCAGTAACATTGTTACAATATTTTCACCATGCAAAAAAATGGGATGAATTATTTGCAAAAATCCATTCTGATTGGTGATTAAAATGAAGATATCATGTAATTGACCAATCAGAGGCAATGTTAGATCAGCAGGTAGTGCTCGGGGAGTTGATTACACGGCAAAACAATCTCTCAAGATTCAAACTTTAAAGCTCTTCTCAAAACAGCGATTTTCAATTGGATTATTTTGCCAAATCAGGGCCTAGCGTCTTAAATTTTTACTAGTGTTGTTGTCAAGATAACTTTCATGTCGAGATGTCTGATAATTAAAATCCCAATGTCAACGTAATCAACATAAATTTGGGATGGGTGTTATTCAGATGACAATGACTAGATTCTTTCATGTACAGTAAGCCAAAACAAAGACAAATATCTCAAAATTAAAACAAGCTGCCAATACATGTACTCTGGTTTTGATTTAAGTCCTTAATTGTTGAAATTGGTCGAGAATTAAAGAACCGGTGATCTAAAACCTTAAGTAGAAACAAAATCAAAAGTTGTACTTATGTGTTCTAATCAATGAAAGTATGACACTACATTGAAGTTTTAATGTGCTATCAATGGAAAGCATGGCGCTATTAGAGAATGCGTTGTGTACAAATCAATAAGGCATGCAATCGAGCAAACTGCAGCTTTTAAATTGGCATCTTCCTTGGGTTTTGGATCGCCATGTCTTCATTTCTTGAATTTCAACGAACGAGGCCTTAAATTCGAGCTTAAAGATGCAGCTATTGGCTGCTGGTTCCAATTATCTGTCTTTGTTTAGGATATACAGGGGTGAACATAACTGGTACCTCAATTCTTTTGCTTACTGTATATGGTCCATTACCAGTCACTGAAAATTTGGTGGTTCATGGGCAAGAGACAAGTCATATAAATTGGGCTGTATTCCATTTTAAATCCACACTATTGCTGTGGAAGATTTTGTAAATATATTCCACATTGGAAGTGTGAATTTCAAACGAAATGAATGCAATAGGTGGCTCCATTCGGAGGGCGTATGAAATTCAAATGGAGCTGCCTAATGTGTTCATTCCATTGGAAATTCATACTTCTGTGAAAGATATTTCCCAAAACTTCCACAGGGGGAGTGTGGATTTTGGAATAACCCAATTTGATTGAGACATGTTTGGGGGTTGTACTCGCTGGAAGGGGCAGCACCACAGGAGGGGGGAAGCGAAGGAGAGCGAAAACAATCGGAAAGAGACAGAAACTGAATATGGTCAAATTCAGGGGTTAAATTGTGACAATTGTATGGGTTTTTATATCCATTGTGTTTTTTAAAGCAACATCTTCAGGTTTCCCCCTGCCCCCCACCAGGGGACCAGCACCCTGTAATGATTTTGCTGCCCCCCTAATATTCAACCCTGGCGTCGCCAATGCTCGACCCCTGGACTTCCCTATTTTGCATATCGGAAATGCCCAGGGAGTGTGAGAGATTAAGGTCATATCTTCCATAGGGTGTATGGATTACAACAGGAATAGCTTAAACCGTAAGACAAATACCTAGCACCATGTACCGGGCTGGCATGAGTTATTCCTATGATAAAGTTGGAAATCAAAAAACTAGTACTGCATCTCACGATTCCATCAAGTAAACTCCAGCGCAGCCCGTGATTGGTTAGTATCGTGTGACTAGGGCAATGCCTTTGTTAGTTACGCAATTCTAACCAATCACAAGCCATGGGAAATTTGATTGACAGGATTGTCAGACACAAACTAGTTAATACTAAGGTGTTGCTTAAGGGCTGGGGTATGAACGTTTGGACAGTATTTATTGTGGGACATTAGAGCACATCAGACATATCGAATTGCATTCTGAATACTGAAGAATGTCATTCTGATATCAAATAATTTTGATTTTTGAAATTAGCAATTTAATACACATTTTATGGCAAATCATTAAAATTGATATTTTTGATATTTAACAGTACTTTGAGTAAACTTTATAAATCTGATGATTTATACTTAAAGTGTATGTAGGTGGGATGAAAAGCCGACGATCAATTGAAAATTTTCACCTTTAGATTGAAGATATGGATTTTTTCCCAAAACACCAAAAAAATTAGGTCTTTTGGGAAAAAAATCCATATCTTCAATATGAAAGGTCAAAATTTTCAATTGACCGTCGGGCTTTTCCTCCCTGCTACATACACTTTAAGAATATGTCATTAGATTTATATAATTTACTTTCGAGGACTGTTATATATCAAAATTTGAAAAATATCAAATTTTTATAATTTGTCATAAAATTTGTATTATATTAGATTTTCAAAAATGAAAATATTGATATCAGAAAGACATGCCGTATTCAGAATGCATCGAATCGTCGAAGTGCTCTCATGTCCTACAAAAATACTGTCGAAACGCAATAAACGCTCATTTTAGATCCCTTAAGGGATCTAGAATGAGCGTTTATTAGTATATTTTTATGGAACATGAGAGCACCTCAGACGTATCGAATTGCATTCTGAATACGAAGCAGGTCTTTCTGATATCAAATAATTTTCATTTTTTATGACAAATTATAAAAAATTGTAAATCTAATGATATATTCTTAAAGTGTATGTAGCTGGGAGTTAAAGCTGACGATCAATTGAAAACTGACCTTTCATATTGAAGATATGGATTTTTTTCCCAAAAAGAGCTAATTTATTTTGGTGTTTTTGGGAAAATATCCATATCTTCAATACGAAAGGTGAAAATTTGCAATTGATCGGCTTTTCATCCCACCTACATACACGTTAAATATAAATCAGATTTATAAAGTTTACTTTGAGTACTGTTAAATATCAAAAATATACACTTCTAGTGCCCGTTTCTATTCATCGTTATGTATTCTTCTCCTGTGCATTATTTTCGCGAACTACCCTTCACAGCCCAAATTATATAAACTTGCACGCTAAACAATGCATTATCTAAAACCTGCACGCTAAACAATAGATTCTAGATAATACGTGCACGCTCAAATACTAGAAATACTACTTTCACATAACCATATAGTAGAGTTAGGTGGCGCTTTCGACACAGAGGTCACATAACTATATAATTGTCTGTTCGATATATATACCAAAAAAAAAGTACGAATATACATTCTGTGGTGTTAAAATGGTATAGTTACAAACGGTGTTCTAGAATAGGGTACAATTACCGAATAGGGTGCAACTCGCTAGACTTGAGTCCAGTCCTCGTTCGGAGTTTAGGGTTAGGGTTTAGGGTTGGGGTAGGGCAGTCTTGTAATAAGACTAGTTATGATTATGATTAATGATCTCAAATAAATCAAACATCAAATGAGAATAATCGAGCTTCTATTAATTAAAAGGGCCAAAAAACAGGTGGATCATAATTATACAAGATGACACCATTGCAAAATATTCAGCATTTTACAAATGAAATACATGTAGGCCTATATCTAAAATAACATAGCCGGGCCGGAAACACACACTAGCGCATAATATCATGATCATGCTTTATAATACCATAGGCCTTCAAACACATGTGTTTGAAGGCCTATGATAATACTGAACAAATTGTTAAATCCCAATGTCGTGTGTTTTAATATAAGTAGATTTTAAAGTTCAAATTATAGAGCTATAAAGTCCAGTTGATATTCACCGTAGTACTAGTCGGACATCTAAATCGATCGTTTCCAGGTGAACTGGTTCAGTGCTCTAAATGATCACAACATAAAGTCAATTGGTTACAAACCATGCGTGAATAAGTTACTAAAGTATGACGTATGGCGCAATCGATACCATTGATAGCTAACTTATACAGGGATTGATTTTCTTTACCAGTTAAATGCTACGTAGCTGGTCAATGTCCTGACGGTGTTTTTAAAATGCAAGATATTTTCCCTAATATTAAAACTAATATAATGAATGCAGCAATTAATATTGCCTATTGTTTTAATAGGCCTCCACTCAAAGTGTATGACGGATAATGTACTTGCAAATGCATTCGTCGTCAAGATAATTGCACTTGCCATGGAGTTATTGCATTTAGCTCTTGAGCCTATCGGCTCTCGAGCTAAATGCAATAACTCCACGGGCATGCATCTTGATTATCTTGACGAATGCATTGCACTCAGTTCATTATCCTTATCATAAATTTTTAATGATTTGCCATAAAATGTGTATTACATTGCGAATTTCAAAAAATCAAAATGATTATTTGATATCAGAATGACATTCTTCGTATTCAGAATGCAATTCGATATGTCTGATGTGCTCTAATGTCCCACAATAAATACTGTCCAAACGTTCATACCCCAGCCCTTAAGTGGATACAGTAATATGGATACCAAAATGGATACAGTAAATGACATAACATGCTTAGGCCAAATAAAAAAATAGATTTGTCTCATGTGCCCTGCGCATTAGATTTATGCTGCACGTTTGCTCATGAAAAATTGCAGAAGTTGAATTTTATTTCTAATTTGATATTTTAGTTTCTTTTTAGCGATTTTTTTCTGAAAATCTGCTAATATTAATGTTCAGTTTCAAATTTGCTTCCGATCAAATCCGGGTCACTCCCATTGTGGCCTGTACACCATCCACGATTATCAACTTTTGAAAAGCACCCTAAACAAGGATTTAACCCTTGGCTAAAACGATACCCTAAACAGGTACGCCTGTTTTCACATCCTATACAGGGATTTTTTATTCCTTGCATCAAATTTCATACTAAATTTTATTTCCACGTATTAGCAACTGCAATTTCGCTACCCTTTTTTCCATTTTTTCATATGTTTTTGACACCCTAAACACAATCCGAGTGAACCCCCCGGGGATCAAATGCCACATGAATACTTGAAATTGCCATTACAATACTATCCTGTAGACCCTACATAGGGGTGTGTGGTACATGTATGACAATAGAATTGCATTTGGGATATAATACAATACTCCAAATTTGCATTGTTGAATTATAAAAAAATAAAATTAAAAACTCATAGCACATTATATTTTCTATTCCCATGGGATATGAGACAAATTATTTTTTTATTTGGCCTTACAAGGTACTAGTTATTAAACAGTTGTGCTCCAAGAGCATTATGCATTGACAATATCTCAAATATGCATCTTTGTGAGTGCTCATGATCACTCATGTAAAGTGGTCTTAATTATGATAAACTTTTTTAAATTATATAAATAAATAAATTTCTATACTATTTTACACTTTTTCTTTCTTGGCATGATACTTATTGAAGTCCATGTGGCGTCCTTGAGACGGTGCTATCTATGTGTCATACATGCACGAACAAAGGCAGTGTATTTTAGGCTCAGGCGATTGTTAAAAACAATTGATTTCAATTAATTATTTTTTTAATCGATTATTTTCGATGTATTGAACATTGCGTGACTGTAATAGGTTGAGCATCATTTGTTGCATAGAATCCCACTATTAAACATTCATTGTTGTGCATTTTAAATGGAGAAAGATGTGTTAACAGCTGTTTCACTTGTTATTCTGGTTTTAGTTTCAGCTAATAATCACCTATAAAGATGCAACTACTTTAAAAACCACCTAGGGCCTATCAGTTGAAAAAATTGCTGTAATAATCTATTTGCTTAGAAAAACAGTCGAGTATTTTTGATAAAATCTAAATCTCGATATTTCGATTATGGTGTTTTTAAATAATTGAGTACCCGATAAAAAAATAATCAATTGTTTTTGATTAATCTGAATATCGCCTAAGCCTGGTGTATTTGTAATACCATGTGATGCGACACAAAGTGACTGCACCCATACATCGTCTTTGATGACGCGTGATCATACAGTAGCCAAATGGACTTATTAACATCTTGTTGTCCAATGGTGCGTAGTCTTTATTCCCAGAAGGTGAAACTGGTGGCCGCTTTCTGACCTGTTGAAATAAAAAAATAGGTGTATTTGTGAGCCCTTTGGGTGTATTTGTGAGCCATTTGGGTGTATTTACGAGCCATTTGGGTGTATTTACGAGCCATTTGGGTGTAGTTACGAGCCATTTGGTTGTAGTTAAGAGCCATTTGGGTGTGAGTTCAAAGCCATTTGGGTGTAGTTATGGAGCCATTTGGGTGTAGTTCTTGAGCCATTTGGGTGTACTTGCAAGCCATTTGGGTGTACTTACGAGCCATTTGGGTGTATTTACGAGCCATTTGGGTGTACTTGCGAGCCATTTGGGTGTACTGCGAGCCATTTGGGTGTATTTGCAGCCATTTGGGTGTATTTACGAGCCATTTGGGTGTATTTATGAGCCATTTGGGTGTATTTATGAGCCATTTGGGTGTACTTACGAGCCATTTGGGTGTATTTGTGAGCCATTTGGGTGTATTTGTGAGCCATTTGGGTGTATTTGTGAGCCATTTGGGTGTATTTGTGTATTTGTTGAGCCATTTGGAAGACTAAAAATTGCCAAAAGCTGGGAAATGTAATGTGACCATTTATGGGGCTTGTTTGGGAATAGGCAAAGCACACTGCTTTTTTTAGTGCTCAAATACCTTGCTTGTTTAGAAAATTCCGAATTCCGATTCCGAAAATAAGAAAAAAAATCTTGAGGGACGATACAATATAATTAATAGGCCTAGCCATTATTTGGCCTAAGTGGGTTACTGTTGACTGATATTTTTTCAAATTCAGGAAATGTTCAAAATGTTTGCCAAAAATTCTATTTGTTTCAGTTTTTCCAAGCTTTTGGCAATTTTTTTAGTCTTCCAGAAAAAAAAAAATAAAAAAACCTGACCGCCTACACTACTTGGCAAGTCCTCCCACCCATAGAACAGTTTTTTTTTTTTTTCAGTTGCTTGTTTGGTAAACCATAATTCTTTGCAGTAATAGACCCGATATGTCGTCATTTGATGTCACGTCTTTTGGCGAATATCTTTGTTCACACTGGGACGATGTGAGCATCGGCGTGACGACATCTCGGGTCTAAATGCAGAATTATAGGATTTACCAAGAAGTTCAATTAGCGCCCTCTCACGCTTACCTTTAATGACTGCATGCATAATGACTGGTTTTATAGACTCCTCAGCAAAGGGACACATTACTGGTCTTGTGACTGCCATGTACAGGTCATCAATATGAACAAATGGATGGGCACGAATAGCGCTCTCTACAGGCATGGTGTCGTACAGCGTAAACATGCTCATTCCTGACCATTGGTAGATGAATACATACTCAGAGAAGAAACAAGGACCAGGTAGGCGATATCTGCAACATGAAATTATGTCATGGTGTAAGTAAAATAGTGATTACCAGGATGGCCGAAATGGGGTGGGGGCACTTGTGTAAGGCGATTATGGCGAGGCAGGGTGGGGGACTCGTGTCAGGCGATGATGGCCGAGACGGGGGGGGGGACTGGGGTAAGGCGATTATGGCAGAGACGGGTGGGGGCACTTGTGTAAGGCGATTATGGCCGAGACGGGTGGTGCACTTGTGTAAGGTGATTATGGCCAAGACGGTGGGGCGGCACTTGTGTAAGCGATTATGGCCGAGGCGGGGTGGGGCACTCGTGCAAGGCGATTATGGCTGAGACGGAGTGGGGGCACTCGTGCAAAGCGATTATGGCGAGACAGGGTGGGGGCACTTGTGTAAAAGCGATTATGGGCGAGACGGTTGGGGGCACTTGTGTAAGGCGATTATGGCTGAGACAGTGGGGCACTTGTGTGAGGCGATTATGGCGAGGACGGAGTGGGGGGAGCACTTGTGCAAGGCGATTATGGCAGAGCGGTGGGGTAACTCATGTAAAGCAATTATGGCCGAGACGGGGTGGGGGCACTTGTGTAAGGCAATTATGGCTGAGACGGGTGGGGCACTTGTGTAAGGCGATTATGGCCAAGATGGGTGGGGGCACTTTCGTGTAAGGCGATTTTGGCAGAGGCGGGGGGGGCACTGGTGTAAAGGCGATTATGGCGAGGCAGTGGGGAACTCGTGTAAAGTGATTATGGCCGAGACGGGGTGGGGGCACTTGTGTAAGGCGATAATGGCCGAGACGGGGGGGTGTACTTGTGCGAGGCGATTATGGCCGAGACGGGGTGGGGGCACTTGTGTGAGACGATTATGGCCAAGGCGGGTGGGGGCACTCATGTAAAGCGATTATGGCGAGGCGGGTGGGGCACTCATGTAAGGCGATTATGGCGAGACGGGTGGGGCACTTTCGTGTAAGGCGATTATGGCGAGACGGGTGGGGGCACTCATGTAGGCCTAAAGGCGATTATGGCGAGAGAGGGTGGGGGCACTTGTGTAAGGCAATTATGGCCAAGACGGGTGGGGGCACTCGTGTAAAGCGATTATGGCAGAGACGGGTTGGGTGTACTTGTGCGAGGCGATTATGGCCGAGACGGGGTGGGGGCACTCATGTAAGGCGATTATGGCCAAGACGGGGTGGGGGCACTCGTGTAAAGCAATTATGGCCGAGACGGGTGGGGGCACTTGTGTAAGGCGATTATGGCCGAGACGGAGTGGGGGCATTCGTGCAAGGCGATTATGGCCAAGACGGGGTGGGGGCACTTGTGTAAGGCAATTATGGCCAAGACGGGGTGGGGGCACTCATGAAGGTGATTATGGCGAGGCGGGGTGGGGGCACTCATGAAGGTGATTATGGCCGAGACGGGGTGGGGCACTCATGTAAGGCGATTATGGCCAAGACGGGTGGGGGCACTCGTGTAAAGCAATTATGGCCGAGACGGGGTGGGGGCACTTGTGTAAGGCGATTATGGCCGAGACGGGTGGGGGCACTTGTGTAAGGCAATTATGGCCAAGACGGGTGGGGGCACTCATGAAGGTGATTATGGCGAGGCAGGGGGTGGGGGCACTCATGTAAGGCGATTATGGCCAAGACGGGTGGGGGCACTTTCGTGTAAAGCAATTATGGCCGAGACGGGTGGGGGCACTTGTGTAAGGCGATTATGGCCAAGACGGGGTGGGGGCACTTGTGTAAGGCAATTATGGCCAAGACGGGTGGGGGCACTTTCGTGTAAAGAGATTATGGCAGAGACGGGTTGGGTGTACTTGTGCGAGGCGATTATGGCCGAGACGGGGTGGGGGCACTCATGTAAGGTGATTATGGCCGAGACGGGGTGGGGGCACTCGTGTAAGGCGATTATGGCTGAGACGGGGTGGGGGCACTTGTTTAAGGCGATTATGGCCAAGACGGGGTGGGGGCACTCATGTAAGGCAATTATGGCAGAGACGGGTGGGGGATTTCGTGTAAAGCAATTATGGCCGAGATGGAGTGGGGGCACACGTGTAAGGCGATTATGGCCGAGACGGGTGGGGGCACTTGTGTAAGGCAATTATGGCCAAGACGGGTGGGTGCACTCATGTAAGGCGATTATGGCGAGACGGGTGGGTGCACTCGTGTAAGTCGATTATGGCCGAGGCGGGGTGGGGGCACTTGTGTAAGGCGATTATGGCCGAGACGGGGTGGGGCACTCATGTAAGGCGATTATGGCCGAGATGGGGTGGGGGCACTCGTGGAAGGCGATTATAGCAAAGGCTGGGTGGGGAACTTGTTTAAGGCATGTCGACAGTGATTACCAGGATGGCTTTGATGGGGTGGGGGAACTTGCTTGCGGCATGTCGACAGTGATTACCAAGATCATGGCAGAGATGGGTTGGGAGAACTTGTTTTAAGGTGTGTCGACAGTGATTACCAAGATGGCCGAGATGGGGTGGGGTTACTTGTTTTAAGGCGTGTTTGACAGTGATTACCAAGATGGCTGAGATGGGGTGGGGAACTTGTTTAAGACATGTCGACAGTGATTACCAGGATGGCTGAGATGGGGTGGGGAACTTGTTTAAGACATGTCGACAGTGATTACCAGGATGGCTGAGATGGGGTGGGGAACTTGTTTAAGACATGTCGACAGTGATTATCTATACTAGGATGGCCGAAATGGGGTGGGGGAACTTGTTTTAAGCCATGTCGACAGTGACTACAAAGATGGATGTGATGGGGTGGGGGAACTTGTTTTAAGGCATGTTGAAGTTTATGAGTAACTGTGCGTCACGTTCTCGTTTTTGCAAATAAATAAGTTTGATTGGGTCTTATGCATCATGTATATTCATGAGGTTATGAATATGTATTGTGGTTCTTAAGATGTTTCGTTATATATAAAGGTGTAGTTTCTACACTTTACATTAAAACTCAAGAACCACAGGACCTACAAAAGTGTAACTGTGATATTTGAATTCGTTGACAATTAAGGCTACTTCAAAATAATCACAATATTCACCCGAGGCCACTACAATTCACAGGACACCACAATTTGATCAATTTACAACAGCTTACTACTCAACTAGTTAAAGCCATATTAAAGCTAGGCCAAAAAAAAAAGTTGTTTGCTTGCCCTCGTCCGACCAACCGTCTCGGCAGTCCCGACCGTAGAACTTTTTTTTTTTGAAAATAGTTTTTTTTTTGCGATTTTCCCCAAAATGGCATGTATTTTTCGTCTGAAAAGCCGATGATTTAAAAGAAACGTTGTAAAATACCATATCCTGCATGTTTACGTGTCCGGCTGTACCCGACTGTCGGGTTCCGCAATTTCGTATACCACCTCAGCGTCTAAGCTCTAATACAATTTGCTATCCACCTGCACATTTTGGATGGCGCATCTAGGGATGAGTTTATTTACATGCAAAATATAACCGTGCATATCGTGCAAGAATGGATACAATATAGCAGATGTTAAAATATGGTAAAAGTAGGTAAAATTTGAAAACAGTGTACCAGATATTCATTTCTTGTTTATAAATATAAAGATTCATGATATTTGTTCGTATCGACTAGGAAGTAACATTGCACAATTTTTTCAACATGTTTGTTGAGGCTACTTTTATTAAGAGCACAAATCGCTCGGTATAAATATGATTTCACTTAAAACATGGCGGACACAACCCGAGTAGCGCTAGCTGTACAGGTGAAGCAAGGGACCGAACACGCTGATTAATATGATAGTTTTGAAAAGCAGAAAACACTACATGTAGGAGAATTGTACACTTCATTAAACGTAGGCCTACATGTAGAAGAGCTACAATTGTTTAAGGTGTAAGTGGCGAGCCCAGATATGGCGTGATGTTGCTGCTACGGAAATATTTGAACCATTAATTGCATTCGGTATTCGCCATGTCTGTTTCTGGGAAACGGAAAAAAAAAAAAAAAAAAAAAACTTTTTCCGACCGACCGACCCAATTTAAAATCCATTCGAGGGCAAGCAAACAATTTTTTTTTTTTGCCTTATATTATAACATTTCTGTGAAAATAGATTTTATTTTCCATAAAATGTTGAGCTGAACAAGTGAGGTAAAGCATAAGGCGTGTTTCTATTGGGACCGTTTACCGGTAAAAAGACGGTAAATGGATTATTTCTGCTCAATAGAAACTGACCTTCCCGCTATTTACCGGTAAACAGGGCGAGTTTTTATCGGTAACGCTTTCCTTCTTGAGGAAGGAAAATAGCGGGGCGCTTACCGGTAAACGTCAATAGAAACTCACTCCGTTCCGATTGAATGCGCATACAGGAAGAAAACGGAAGTTGAGTCGCGAAATTGATGACCTCTGCATCATCAATGAGCTAGCTTGTTTATGTACCATGATCGGGACCATGATTATGCCATTCCGTTCGCAAAAATTCTTAGGCCTAATCACATACAAATATTTGACTCACTTGCTATAAATAAAGTAAATATTCATAATGCATTATCCCTGCATTATACATATTATGCTAAATATTCAACATGAGTTATGATTTATGACCCTAGTAAAAGCCATGAAATAAAACAACAGCAACATCAGCGGATGAATCCAGATGTGCATGCGAAAAAAAAATAGAAATCAACTCGGATCCGCGGCACTGTGTGCTTCAGAAAATTAGAAAGATTTCATGAATTTAATATAATGTTGTTGATGTTAAATTACTATTCGCTAAAAAGAATTAACCGAAATTAAACTGTGAAAGATTAAATTCTAAGACCTATTTTTTTTGCGCGCAACAATACTGAGTACTCACGTCGATATCACTGAGGGGGATTTCCCAATTGCGTAATTGATGTACGAGAACGAATGAAAACGCTAATAAAAAAAACATTATTCTTCAGTCTTCTTTTCTCATGTTTGCTACCTCATTTTTAGCCAAACAATTAAGAAAATACTACAATATTAAAATCCACAATGCTTTGCGATTGCCCCGGGGATTGACCCCAGTGCACGACCTTTAACCGCAAACTTTAAAGGTGTGTCAATTGACGCTGTTCATCGAGTGTTTACCGGTAAACAACGTGCAATGGAAACTGACCGTTATCCGCCTTTCGCCGCTATTTAACGGCGAAAAGTTTTACCGGTAAAATGCAGGGGACTCAATAGAAACACGCTAATAGAAAATTGGAATTTACTACTAGTGCCCATGCATGTCACTCCAGGGTTGTAATATGGTGCGATCCTGTGCATACGTGTTCGACTAATATTTCCATCGTAATAATAAAATGCTGGTTCCATCATTTTATTCAAAATCTCTGATTTTGACAAAACTGCAGCACCCGAAAGGCTTGATTTTTGCAGAGTATCTTTATTGACTAAAGTACATTACAATCGTGTAAAAACCAGAATTCTCCTCAGCAAATGTTATAATATGGCTTTAACAGTGAGATTTGCTCAATGGTACTCTTCAACTTTTCTTGAATTTCTACTTTTTGCAATACCCTGTGAAAGAGCTGAAGTCCATGGTCCAAGAACGCGCCAGAATTGATTAAAAACTCAAAATAATGGACTATTCCAGTTGAAATTCGCACATGCCCCCTATGGAAGACGCGACCTTAATCTCCCACATAGGGTGTGCATTTCTAATGGGCGACTCCTGGTTGGAAAGAGTTATGTCGTATCTTCCTTCATAGATCATCTAAATACATCCATAGGGGATGTATGGATTCCTACTGGAACTCCAAGTATTGGACGACACATAAAGCTTTCAAAATTTGGACAATTGTTGTCGGCATTTTGAACCACATTTGACGACAGTCGGCAAATACCACAATCGTTAACATTTCCAATTGGCCTCCAAATTTAGTCCCCCTTCCTCCTTCCCCTATTAGTTAGTGGCCATGTGGGTAAATGGGGAGGGGGACAAAGTGAGATCAGGATAATTGACCATTTCAGGTTCTGCCTACCATTTCAGGTTCTGCCACTAGCACACTCTAGAAATCAGTTTTGCATACTAATAATCCTTAACATAATTTTTTATTATATGTGATGTGTCATGTCAAAAGGAGACACTTTTGGGCAGGTTACCCGGAGGGGGTTCTCCCTGGTTGAAGGTATACGGGGATGTGCCACGGTTTTGGGGTAGCTTTTCAGCAATTTTGGGATATCAATGGGTGGGTTTTCAGTGGAGACCAATGCACCCAATTGGGCGCTTTGGGGCAAAAGTGCCCCTAAAAGGACAAATTAGGGCAAATTTGGGTGCTTTTTGTGAAAAATTGGTATACTGATGGGTGGCAAAAACAGCAAAAAGTAGGTATAGAGAAATTCAGCATCCGAAAGTCTGCGTGGCACATCCCGTAATTTTTTTTTCAAGACCCCGGTTATCAATTTTGAGGTTTTTACATATCTTAAATATAGAGATATTTTGCTCCACAATGCTGTTTTCCCCAATGAAATCTGACATTCCTAAGCGAAGATATTGAGTTCGTAAGTCATGGTATTATAAAATTGGAAATTGAGAAAAAATATTGACAATGTTGAGAGTAGGAATTACCTAGAAAAATGTCTCAAAAATACAAGATGCCAGTCATATTCCGGTCTGAAACTATGAGACAATATTTTAAACATTAATATTACAAATTCTCAACAAACCCAAATTTTGAAAAAAATCTCCCGAGCAGATTTCTGCTTATTTCTCCATTTATGATCCTGCCTTTTGACATGATTCGTCACATATGTATTCATATATGTGGGGCCTTCTTTTTGGGAAGGCGTGGTCTGGGGTGGTATACAGTACAAATGACAGGGTTGTGCCATCACATTTTAGCCATTTGGTGTATCAATGACCATATTTAGGCCAATTTTGTTACATGTACATGGATATCAAAAGTTTATTTTTATTATGGGGTGGGTCCAATTTGTTGTAAAATATGGATGCCCACTTTCAAATTCTCACCCCTACCCAAACCAAAATATGTGAAATTTTGGCAAGTTTACCTTACTTGAGACCTAGCTGCTACCACAAAACACGAATAAAGTCGGAAAATGATGATTTGGAGATATGTCCGATTTTTTCCCCTTTTTTTGGTCAAAAATGGTCGAAATTAGCCCATTTGTGAGCATAGCGCCGAGTGAAAAATTAGGTTCTTGGTCAAAAAAATTTGGGAAAGGTCCACTTATTCAAAATTAGCCCCTCCCCCAATAAATCCTACACCCCTGTCTAAGATGCTTTGTTTTCTGTTAAATTTTGGCACGATTAGATTGTATAGATCATAAATAATGCCTTGGTGACTTTGCCCATGTTTTGTGTCAGCGAGTGTCAATTTTCAACAGCAAACATTTTTCAAAGTTAATTTTGTTGGGTTTGTATTGTTTGGAATCCCAGTTGCACATTCTAACCCAATGCTAATGGGTTATCCATTTAAAATTCTACCACTACACTACCTGGCTTGTGGTAGATTTAGAGGGAGTATGAGTTTTGATTTAGGCAAATTGGCTAACTTCCATTTGAAACTCATTCCAGTTGTGGAAGATCTAGGTAAAGCCTTAATACAGAGCCAGTATGGGTTTCCGTTTTCCCCCTTAAAAACCCAAAATTACATTTCCACTTTTCGTTAAAAATTTGTGCAAAATTTCTTGATTTTGCCCCCCCCCCCCCATTCCCCAAAAGTGCTGGCCATGCCAATGATGGGTTTCTAAATGATAATGATTAACCCCGACCCATTCAGTAGCGTAGCATCATAGGGGCATGGGGAACATGCCCCAATCGATCAGAAATTTTAAAAATCCCAAGTGCCAAAAATGACTTGTGCCCCCCCTAATCAGACCCGGTGCCCCCAATCATGGTCGGTGCCACCCAATGTGATGACCCACACTACGCCACTGGACCCATTACATTTGAAAATACTCCCCTGTGGAAGATACTTTCAAAATATTCCACAGGGGGAGGGTAGATTTCAACCAGAATAACCCATCCTATACATACCATCTATAGCAAATACGTCCAAGTCAATAATGCATGTTGCAACGATACTCTGCTCCAAATTCCAGGCCGCCGCATCGGAATCGTACGAATAAATAACGACTGGTTGGTTGCAATCGGACACACCGAATCGACTGACGCTCTTCTCATTAGCGATTGCCACACTGGCGACATCATTGGCAACAAATGAAATCACGTCACTCGCGTACTGCATTTCAATCTTGGTACTGGTCGCACTTGTTTGGAACTGTAATCAACAACAAAACCAGATTGTTTAGAGGTTAATAACTGTGCATCGGTTATTTGGAGGGCATTGTGAAAAATCCATTTCATGCAAACATTTCAAACCAAGGAATATATTCGGTCACTTTCATCTCTTCACTTCACTTTACATAAAACACAATTTTTCTCATTACGTTTTGTTACCTGGAGAGATTTGGTCATGTCTCACCTCCTTTTTCAACCAAATTGACGGTAATAACTCATGTAGTGAGGGATCAACATTTAACCACAAATTGCCTCAGGCAAAACTCACATCCTGAGAACTAAATACCACACAAGGTCATTTTTATGTAACTCATTGACCCATTTGTGTTATATACTGCCTCGAGCTGAAATGACATCAACTCATTGACACAGATACCAACCTCAGGAGGGAACTCAATTTTGATCATTTCTCTACAGGTAGTGAAACGTAATGTCAAAAATAAACAATTTTTACACATATCAAAACGTTAGGGTACCCTAAGCATCATTACTCATTTTCTTATTTCATTCCATTAACAACCGCGCGTACCGTCCACTGACATCAACAAAAATCAAACATTTTCTCAAAACATTTGTATTACTAAAATCACAACTTTAAAATTATTAGTCATATATCACAGTCGTTATACCAAAACAAGCATGAGAATGTCCTGCAATTTATGATCGCATCAAAAATAATGTAGATGATATTGTTTACTCGCAAATAATTTTTATTCACCTCCACCTTTGTATTAAAAATGTTTTGTTTTCTGCCTGAAATCCGTGTTTTTCAACTTTTCTATGATTTTCTACGTATTTTGACCATTTATCTCAAAGCATTATAATGACATGGAACCATTGTATACCTGGTCGAGGTATCCAATTGAAGCTTGGGATATTTCCAAGCTTATCATCTAAGAAAGAATCTGATTTGTCAAGTATCTCACTCGCAGAATCGCATACAGCGAAAAATCAGGAAAAAATTGGTACGAGCAAATACCCCAAATCACCTCTGCTTGAACTAGGTATAATGGTCTCTCCGCATTCTGTACACAGTCCGTGCAGTGAGCCGGTTCGTATGTTGAGGTTTTACCAAAGGTTAAAGATGGTAATCTGAGACTGCATTGAACTACACACAGAGATTGCGTTTGACCTTGTGATCCCTATAAGCAGTGTTGGAAACAAGTTATAAGTCGCAGTTTGTAATGTATCTCTCACAGCTAAAACGTTTTGATATGTTTTGCCTTTCCAAAAAATGATCAGGCTAAAACAGGATGACCAATAACAAAAGTGCGAATCACAATCTGTGCAATTATGGTAGCACACAATCCAAATACGGTGCCCAGCGCTCTCGCCATGTGTTCGCCCCACATACGGCGCGTGCAGAGGTTGCTAATATTTATGCTGATGGTCCACTGTTGAATATTAGTAACCGCGTTCACGTTTTGGCAAATAAATAAAAATAATTGGATCGCATGTATCATGTATATTAATAATGAGGTTATCCAAGTCCACTTTTCAAAATCAGCCCCCCCCCCCAAATAAATCCTCTTCTGAACAATGGTGGCTTATAAAACCGAGTAGTTACTTTTTGTGCTAAGAGTATATATTGTTGAATCTTCAATCACATTGGCTATTCCAGTTGAAATCCAAATACTATGGAATACATGACCTTATTAAATCTTCACAGGGAGTGTGCATTTCAAATGGAGTTACCTGAATGGGTGGCTCCATTTGAAATCTACAACCCCTTTGTGGGAGATTAAGATCATATCTTCTATAGGGGGTGTATGGATTTCAACTAGAATAGCCTAAATTTTCAGGTCAGTTTGTGTTTACCATACTAGATAGACTGTAAGGCGTGGTATCTTAAGGCATGATCACACAGGAGCTTTACCCCCGTGTTACCGTAATACGGAGGTAGTGCAAGGTCATAACTTAACACGGATACTTGTGCACACGGTCCTTCCTCATGGTCTTTATGTTGCTCGCTACTTGTAAGGTATCTTACATGTAAAATCGTCACTTGTAACTTGCATGTAGCTACATGCGAGTGCGTTTAGACAGGCACTACATACAAGTTTACATTTGAATGTAGTTACAAGCGGCTTTACAAGGGATCGTCTGAAAAAGCCTAATATTTTTGATTTGAACTGTTGGGAGCAGTCAAATAATTTTAATTTTTTGAAAATCACAATATAATACAAATTTTATGACAAACTATAAAAATTTGATATTTTTCAAATTTTTGATATATAACAGTCCTCCAATTAAATATCAAAAATATCAATTTTTAATGATTTGCCATAAAATGTGTATTAAATTGCGAATTTCAAAAAATCTAAATTATTTGATATCAGAATGACATTCTTCATATTCAGAATGCAATTCGATATGTCGGATGTGCTCTAATGTCCCACAATAAATACTGTCCAAACGTTCATACCCCAGCCCTTAAGCCTACGAGTAAACAATATTTTCGCTGGCTTTTAAATTTGCATATCTGAAATTATTCAACAAAAGCGTGAAAATAAAATTTACCGATATACAGGACATTATAGCTTGTGGACCCTGGTACTTTGAACCCATTAGATAGAACCACAGTAATTGTTACTGTGTGTACAGGCCTATATATCATTTTTGATTCAAAAAACTTCTTGAAATTATTACAAAAGAAAATCCAGACATTTAAGCAACAACATGAGACTGGCAACTGATTCCAGGGGCATCTACAGATACTGTTTGTTAGATCAACGACTTGATCATTTGGATAAATCAGGTGAGACTATAGCATTTACAGTAGGCCTTTATTACCTTAAAAATTTGTTTGATTGGTGTAACATAAAAAAATGTGGGCACATAGGTCGAGATTCTTCTTTTTTTTTAAATTCGATGTTTAATTAATTTATTTTGTGTAAAAAGCAATGTAGGGTTGTGTCTAATTTTAGGGTCAGGCCAAATTTTAGGGTCGGTTGGGTTACGCCAATCAAACAAATTTCCTTTTTTAGGCCTCATGTGGCACTGCATAGGGTATGTGTGGTGGTTAAGACCATGTATCATTTACAACACCTCTCCAACAGTGCACAAGTTCAATAATAATAGAAAACTCAAATTTGTTGCAATTTTCAGCTATAGCCTTAAATTTAAGCAAAATTATTTCCCATGATTCACAAATTTGTATCAGTTCAAGACCCAGAAAAAATCAGTTCCCAAGACTCCGAATTTGGCATTTCTCACCCCTATATGTGACCGTTCACGGTGAATGAGCCGTAAATTCCTACCCCGGTCAATTTTGTTTAATTTCGTGTTTGAAAAATAAACATCAAACTTAAAAATGGTATATCATTTGACTTCAAAGGATATCCAGAAGCGGGGTTATGGTTTGTTAAACTTTGCTCCTTCAACAAAATTATAGCTTTTTACGTTTTTACATGTGTCTCTTTTTTCCACATTGCTGGCAATAAATATCAAACAGTCATAATTGGCGGTCATTTCAAATCATCCCCAAGTCAACGAGGTTTAAGAAAGGCCTCACATTGTGAATTGTTGGTTATGCATACCTGTACAAAATACAATGCCTGGTAACCCACCACTTGAACAGGATTTAGCAAAAGCAAACAAAGACCAGAGCTATTAAAAGTTCTATAGCCATCTAAGGTAGAAGCTTATTATCCACTTCAACAATAGGATTATTGATTAGTTTTTGACTATCAAAATGAGACAGATGTCGGGCCAGCTTAAGGGTAGACGAGGTATTGTTGGTCGAAGCAACCTAAAAATCGATTTTCATTATCTAGATCAATATATTATTGAAAATTAACACCTTGATGCTTTGCAAAAGTTCATTCTACAAATCGTATACTTTGCAAACTTGCTTTTAAATTTATTGTTGTTAATGAGTTATGTACGTTTTACAAAAGTGTTGTTGTTTCAGACCTCTTTATAACGTAACTCAGGAACCGCAGCACCTATAAAAGTATATCTGTGATATTTTAATTCTTCTACACGCTTTCGCTATGAATTGAGCAATGCAGTTTTTGCCAAAGCTCACTACCATTCGTAAGATGCTGTGAACTACCAAATCACAACAGTTTAAAATAATTAATAACCTATGAAGTTACCGATGAATACGACCTTCGTACACATTTTACACCGTAACTCAGAATACAATTTAGGCAATTTAGGGAATTTACGGCTCATTTGTGCTGCCGGGTCACATATGCTAATATGAAAGTTGAAACCCACTCATCCCCACCCAAGGGGCACAGGGTCAGTGCCACCCATCCCCACCCCAGGGGCACATGGACATCACATACATGTACTGGGGGACTTGGGTAAATTTTTCAGAATGCTCGCTACTGATTATGTAATATTCAGTCATATTTATGACAGTGCGTAGCCAATGTGGGTGGGGGAGAAGTCTTGTGAGAATTCTGGTCTACCCTCCTCTGTTTGGGATGCTGGCAGCCCTGATATTAAAGATTTAGCTAATTTTTGACAATTTTCATCACATTTTGCACCCCTTGAAACTTGCCTTGCTACCCCCCCCCCCCTCCCCTTAAAAGCATGTGTGTTCAAACTTGTTGCATTTTTACTATTCCTTCTAGGGCGTACACCTTTATGGACTCTACATAAGCAAACACAATTCTTGGTCCTAGATTCCAGAAAAAATCCACAGAAATTCATCTACTCTGCAAAAACCACTGCCTTTGTACGGTACTTAGAATTGAACCCCCAACCTGCATACTGGAAGCAAACCACAAGACCACTGAGTATCAAAGTCTGGCCTGGCTATGTCGGGAGGACATCTTTTATCAGAGATATTGAATATGTTGAACCTTGCACTGGTGAACTTGTTGCAACAGGACTTCTGCATGCTGTGAAAATTGACTTGAACACAAGACGACCAGCCCAGATAGAGCCACAAGAAATAGATCGCAGAGGGATTACGCGAGACACACCACCCAAGAATTTTGTCTCATCTCCAAAACCAGCGAATGCATTCCAGTATGATGCAATTGTTTTATCCAGCGAAACGGATCAAAATCAACATTTGAACACCGCTGGTTACATCAAGCATTTTATGGATGCTGGAAGTCGCACCGCAAACGATGGAAAACTGACGTTCTTCAAAAGAGACCTTGTGTACTACAATATTGCAAAATTATCCGTCACCTTCACCGGTGAAGCGCTTACGGATGATCAGCTGCAAATTGCATGCTGGGAAGATTCTAATGATGCAAAGTTGTTGAATTTTGAAATGTTGAATAGGTCAAAGGTTATCAGCCAGTGTCAAGTAAAATTTGCCGACCATGGTGAACAGAGTTTATCAAAGCTCTGATCTTAAGTTGTTTGATATGCAATGTGTGAATTGTAAGCAGGGCATACTGATTTAAATCCGGGACTCAAATAAAATCGGGGTTGACCCAATCAAAATTCTCCCCGCCCCAGTGGTATCAACTTTCATTTTTTGAATCACTGACACCGATATAATAGGGGGCACTAATTAGGGAAGGGGCGCTAATGGAGTGTCACTATGATTGAAGTAAACCTCTTGCTCATGCTATAATATGGAATTTCAGAGCAGTGACGGTGCCAGGCTTTTTTTTAGGGAATTCATCTAATTTTGTGCAAAATTGCAGCAGAAAGTAGAAACATTTTGTAATTTGGGTTTTTACAGGGTGGGGATGGGGGGGGGCAAGAGTTCTGACTGGGATTCCCCATGCCCCTCCTGCACCTGGTGCCCCATGAATATGTGCCAAAAATCACGTGCCCCCAAATTGCTTGCTCCCTTTTGGCTGGCCAAAAATGTTTTGCTCCCCAATTTTACCTCCCCCCAGGGCTCCATAATTAAAATTAAAATGCCAATATAAAACATAAAATCGAGTTGTGTTAGTTGTATATTCATTATATTTGTAAGGTCAATTAAATCATGTGTCTCAAAGCTGCTGCACGCCTTAGTAAAATCGTGCACATAGTCCTCTTTGAAAATCAAGAATTTTTTATAGCTTTTTATTTTTTATTTTTAACAAAAAGGCAAAAATAAAACCCCAAATTCATATTTGATATTTTTGCAAATTTTGGACATGAAAACAATAAAAGAAGAATATTTTGTAGCAGTGACTTTATTTGTCTACTATTCCAACATTTGCAACATTGGATAATTTTTGCACAAAATACTTGTCCGAAATCCTAAACTGACGCATAAAAAAAAAAACATTAAAAAATACAATAAAAAAACGCATTCCGCATTAGGTTTTCCATTTCTCACAAGCTTTGAGACACAGGATTTAATTAAGATGGCCTAATTGATGTGAAATTTCTGTAGCAAAATAAATAGATTTTATCTTGATCTTTATATAAGTTATAACTTTTAAAATATTATTCAAATTTTATGACTATAATAAACTGGGTACATAACTATTCGTCTTTTAATAACTGGCGTCTTGTTCGTCCTAGGCACTGGAATGAAATCCAATGAAATAGCAATTTTCTTTGTTTTACCTCATTTGTTTGGCTCAAAATTAAAAGGGGAAATAGGAATTCTTTATGCAAATCACACTGGCTTTAACCCCGGTGGGGTCACTCCCTGGCAGGGGGGACGCATAGGACCGTTACCACAAGCACAAATTACCCCCTTTTGCAGTCGATTTCAAGGACAAATCATGAAATTTTACCCACTTTTTACTCCAAAACAAGGACAAAATGGTACTCTGAAACTCCCCTATTTTTTAGATTCCGAGGACACATTTGCAATTTTGACCCTATTTCAACATTTCAAGAAAGGGATTTTTAGGCCTATGAATGTTTTTTTTTTCAGTAATTAACAAGGGCATCACAGAATTCAAGTAGTACCCCTTGCATATAAATCAGAACCGAGAACAATATTGATCACGGGATGAGTACAAAGTAGGAAACCAAATTTATTCCTGTGATTTTTTATCTGGCCACGGGATCAGGAGAAAATAATAAGAACCCCTTTTTCAATTTCGAGACATTTGTGCAATAAAACACCCCTATTTTTCCAATTTCACGGACAAGTTTTGTCCGCGGACATGCCCTAAAAATGACCCCTTTTTCCTTGATTTTGGTAACGATCGTGCGGTCAGTATTGCAAGTTGAGTGACCCCACCGGGGCTTTAACTGGAACTCATCACCATTGCACCATTCACCATGTGATTTGGTGTAGTGTGCCCTTGAAGTCTGTTGAACCTGTTATCACAAGGTCAGTGTGTACAGCATAAATAGAGATTCCAGCTATGTGTAGCTATATGTGTATGGACGTACACTGTGGAGTTCATACACTATGAAGTATGAATGAAACAATTCCTGGGAAACAATTGGTAAAAATGGTCTTTCAAGTGTGAATTTACTGTAGGCCTACTGCCTGTCCCGGCAGCCTGTGCCTCGATCTATAAAAAAACTTCTTGATCAAATCAAATCAAAGCAATATAGCATGTATTTTGGCCTGTAGCTATATACAGATTATATGCGGGCTCAACATGAAATTCACAAGTGATTCCAGAGACATCTACACCTACTGTTTGGTGGATCAACGTCTTGATCATCTGGACAAAGCAGGTGAGTCATGACATAGGCCTACATCCCGGCCCCCGCACTCTGTGCATCCGCGGGTATACTCATCGAAAATTGTGCGAAATAAGGGGCGTTTTGAGATTCTGTTCAAAATTCTGTTTTGTACACAATGTAATGTACTAGGTGCTGTAGGTAACTGTTGCTTAATCATTACGATGTAGGTACATCAGTGCAGTGGCAGCGCTACGGTGGGAGGGGGGAAAGGGGGTATTTCCCCCAATATCATTCTTTCCCTCCCCCTGAAATTCACTTTGCCCCCCCCCCCCCGCAAAAAATTCCTGGTGCCACCACTGGGTACATGGCGTGTGGGACGGTGGATATATGCATCATAGGACCACAACTGAAGGAGTGTTTGCATTGGCGATATCAGAGCTGGTAGAAAATTACCATTTTTCTGCCTTCCCTCATTTCAGTGGCTCAAAATTAAAAGGGGAGATATCTGACAGTAAAAGCTAACATTTTATGGAAAAGAAATACTCATCTATTTTTATGCCAATGTTACAATATGGCTTTGAGACCCCCATTTCACAAGACCCTATGCACATGATGCAGGTGACGTATAGCACTCCGGTTCAGTTCTTTAAAAAAAAACGGGCAGACGGACCTTTCAAGTAGGGTCGGTCAGTCAGGTTTTTCCCCTTTTTTTCTTAATTAATATGCCAATGTACCATACATAAATGTGCTGATTGTATGTGTTTAGAACAATGCTAGCTGCTCGTAGCTTAAAAAAATGGGCTATATTCCAGATAAAATGGGATTACCTGAATCGGTCACTCCATTTGAAATTTACACCCCCTGTGGGAGATTAAGGCCGGTCTATATGCATGGGGTTGTATGGATTTCAACTGGAATAGCCCTAAGATAGCATGTATAATCAAACTTGATGCATTTTTAGCGTTCCCAGTATGTCCTTGTTATTTACAAAAAAATACCAATATTTTCCACCTAATTAAATATTCCACACACAAAACAAATAATATCAATGCAAAATTATTTTGAAACATGCTTGCCATCTGTGGCATTGTCTTTTTTAAAAGACAGTTCTTGTTACTCTTCCTCCTAGGGCATACACCTTTATGGACGCTACAGAAGCAGATGCAATTCTTGGTCCTAGTTTCCAGAAAAAATCCACAGAAAATAGTCTACTCTGAAAACAAAACCACTGCCTTTGTACGATACTTAGAATTGAACCCCCAACCTGCATACTGGAAGCGAACCACAAGACCACTGAGTATCAAAGTCTGGCCTGGCTATGTTGGGAGGACATCTTACATCCGAGACATTGAATATGTTGAACCAGACACTGGTGAACTTGTCGCAACAGGATTTTTACATCTTGTGAAAATTGATTTAAAAACAAGACGACCAGCCCAGATAAAACCAAGTGAAATAGATAACAGAGGGATTACGCGAGATGCACCGCCTAAGAATTTTGTCTCGTCTCCAAAACCAGCGAGCGCATTCCTATACCATGCAATTGTCTTATCCAGTGATACAGATAGAAATCAACATTTGAACATGGCAAGTTATATCAAGCATTTTATGGATGCTGGAAGTCCCGCTGCAAACAACGGGAAATTGACGTCCTTTAAAAGAGACCTTGTGTACTACGATGTTACAAAATTATCCATCACTTTCACCGGTGAAGCACTTGTAGATGATCAGCTACAAATTGCATGCTGGGAAGATTCTAATGATTCAAAATTGTTGAATTTTGAAATGTTGAATAGGTCAAAGGTTATCAGCCAGTGTCAAGTTAAATTTGCTGACCACAGCTCGGAAGTTCGTGGTGAACATAGAAGCCTATCAAAGCTATGAACGCTTAAAGCTATAATATAATGGTTTTGGTCAAATTTTAAATTTGTTATTTATACTAAAAATTACTAATATCTATGACAGTCAGGAAGATTATAACTCCATTGTAAGCCAAAATAAGGAGGCAAAATGTCCAAAAAATAATGCTTACTATAAGTTGGCCTCTTAACCGTGGCGGTCACCCAGGGGGGCACCAGTGGCGTACCGTGGCTGCCCCTTCCCCGGGGGTCTGAAGAAAAGCCAATTTTGCCGCCCCTTCCTCATCAGCCCAAAAGATTGCCCCAATTTTTTTTACGGTCGTTTGAAAAAGTGAAGAGCAAAAAAAAAAAAAAAAGGATTTATAGGCGCCACCGCCCCAAAAGCAACACATTTTGATGTATAGTACAATTTTTAACATTTTCCGCCTTTTTTCTTTACTAATTCTTTTTGCCGCCCCTTATTCTTTCGCCGCCCCTCTTTTTTCCGCCCCTTCATCTTCCCGCCGCCCATTCGATTTTGCCGCCTCCTGCTTGGACTCCGGGAGGCTGGCGCCCCCAAAGCCCCCCAAAAATACGAGCATGGGCACATCAAAAAATGTTAGTGGGTATTTGAGGTGGTGGGTCTTTGGGAGCTGATGACGGCGTGCCAGTAAAAGGGGGTCTTTTGGAGCTGCGAACAAGTAAAATGGGTCTTTTGAATCTAGGGTCTTTCTTGGCTTTTTGGTTGAAAATCGCCTGAAAACCAGAAATACAAGAAATGAGCAATTTTTGGGTCTTTTAGAGCCGAAATTTCAAAATCTGCGAAATCCAAAAAGGGGAGGGGGGGTCTTTCCGGTGGAGCATACCAGTATGGTTATTTATTTTAAGGGGCGATCAACCTTAAAAGCGAATAAAAACAGCGGTCTCTCACCATGTGATATTCAAATTTCCTGGGCACCCAAATTGCCTGTGGCTATGACATGCCAGTAACACAATGAAATTGAAGGCGGACGACAACTGAGCACAATAAACAATGACCGGCAATTTCCGTTCAGGGATTTTGAATATCGCGTGTTGAGAGCCAGTTGTTTTTATTTGTTTTTATGGTCACTCATCAGTCGGCTGCGCGAGCTTTCTCCAACTATTGCGATCTTGGGCAAGCGAAACAATTTTGTTTGGCTGCAGCATCCCTTCAGTATCTCCCAGGAGGTGCTGGACATACTGTAGTACAGTGTACGCGACCGTCCCGGTTTCCTCATCCCATGTGGTGGAAGATAAAGGGCATATTCTTTCACAGGCTCGTCGTCTTCAAGACGCAGTATATGGCCGAGAAATTTCAATTGATGAATCTCGACTCTGGCTACCAGTCAATATGAGTTTATGATTTTTATGGTCAATATGAGTTTGTTTTAAATAAAATCATGTGATTCATGCTTGATAATTGTTTTTCTAACATATAGGCCTGAGGCATATAAATGTGTCCGTTAATTTAACCAAATAAATATTCTTGAATGAATATTTGACATAATGTACGAGTGTATGAATTGGCCATAAAGGTCGAGTGTACTATACCCTAATTTATATGATAAGAGATAAATGGTGATACTTTGAACTCCTATGCACACAGCTGACCTGCTTTTGCCTAATCATGGTGGCCCTTGAACATGTCTAAAACCAAACCCGGCTAGGAAGTTACACAGGTTTGCTTTAAACATGTTCAGGGGCCAATAACACAAAGGTGGTCTTTCTGGGACACTAATTTGTTCTTCTAAAGAGAACTGGTAATTTAAGAAAATTATACACTTTGAGCCAACACCAGCAACATGACGCTGAAAAGAGATTCCAGAGGCATCTACAAATACTACTTTATAAATCAACGAATTGATCATTTGGATAAATCTGGTATGTAGTAACGAGTATAAAGTTCAGTGCTGACAATAATCCAGTCCTTCTACAAAGGGAGTATGAATTTCAAATTGAGTTGCCTGAATGGGTGCTTCCATTTGAAATCTACACCCACTGTGTGGGATATCATGGTATTTAAAATCTATGGGATATGGGTGTACATGGTGTATGGATTTCAACGGAAATAACCAAACTGAAAATTGACATTGACAAAATCCAAAATAAATTTAAAATGGGTCCTAGATATTTTTTATTAATTAAAAAATTTTTACCCAATAATTTTTTTTGTTACGCGTTTTCTTTAATTTGGAGGAAAAAATGTGGGATTTACTCCAAAAATGAGAAATTTTTGCCCAAATTTGTCCTCACAGATGAATTCATCAAGTCTTTGCCATTCTAAATATGTATACTATATAAAAGTATTGTAATTTAGCAGTTACGAGGCCCGAAAGTTTTAGCAGAGAGTTATACTGCTTATATCTTCACTGTGCAGTTGAAAATTAAGCAATAAAATGAAACGTATTACAGCATTTTATTTTTCAGGTCGTACATCTTTATGGACCTTAGACCAACTCAGACAATTCTATAATCCTTCAGAAGCAAAGCCACCGGTTTCTGACAACAAAATGACTGGTTTTGTGCGCTACTTGGAGTTGAACCCACAACCTGCGTACTGGAAACAAAGCATTAGACCAATCAGGATCAAGAGATGGATTTTTTTTTTTT